>NC_091131.1:33994240-34294240 GCF_040183065.1 Periplaneta americana | reverse complement strand
AATTGACATTTGTGTGTTTAACATTTATTTTCAATTACAGATTTATTCTCCGACAGTAAATTTTTATTCAATTCTTTCAAGCAATTAGGGTTTAAGAAAAAATTGTGATATCAAGTACCTTAGGTGATAAGTAGAGCCCGGATGTTTAGGCATTTATTTTGGTTAAAATAGGCAGACATATAGGCACTAAAATAGTAAAAATAGGCAGTGAAATAGGCATTAATTATTCACGGAAACAGACAAAAAAATAGACAAATACTTAATAAACTATCCCATTTGGTACTCACTTTCCTTGTTTACATGTCACAAAAAGATGCTTTTTTAAGTTGTCAACTGTCATAGTGAGCCGCCTGTCAGAGAGAAAGTTTTTCATGGTGGAAAAAGGTCTTTCTACTTCTACTGAAGTGATTGGCGCAAACTTAAAACAACTTATTTCAGAAGGACTGTCTCTACTTTCTTTCAGAGTTCGGGAAAAACCGACTGTGTATTGTCTCGAAAGGAAGGGTGTGAGAAGGAATTAGAGACTTCAAAGTACGCGTGACTTGTGCGTGCAAGCGATAACAGTAACTGGACCTGGAGACTTGCTTTTAATACTTCCCTCAACCCCTTTCTTTCGCTGGTAAACCCCGAAGTGACCTGAGCACTGGGGTTATACTGTTCAAACATCTTTGTTAAGTGACATAAAAGATGGAATCGGTAGAGGAGAAAAGTTTACGAATTTTTGGAAACATATGTATTTCTAGAGAACAAGATTCTCAGCAAATACTTGTGTGAGGTGAATATATATTTTTAATTTGTACAGCCGTTCTTATTTGTTTTTTGATATAATTTATATTTATTTATCTGCATCCTTCGAAGAGGTGGAAAAATTCAAATAACTTGGAGCAGCAGTAACAAATATAAATGACACTCGGGAGGAAATTAAACGCAGAATAAATATGGGAAATACGTGTTATTATTCGGTTGAGAAGCTTTTGTCATCTAGTCTGCTGTCAAAAAATCTGAAAGTTAGAATTTATAAAACAATTATTTTACCGGTTGTTTTGTATGGTTGTGAAACTTGGACTCTCACTTTGAGACAGGAACAGAGATTAAGGGTGTTTGAGAATAAGGTTCTTAGGAAAATATTTGGAGCTAAGAGGGATGAAGTTACAGGAAAATGGAGAAAGTTACACAACGCAGAACTTAACGCATTGTATTCTTCACCTGACATAATTAGGAACATTAAATCCAGACGTTTGAGATGGGCCAGGCATGTAGTACGTATGGGCAAATCCAGAAATACATTTAGAGTGTTAGTTGGGAGGCCGGAGGGAAAAAGACCTTTGGGGTGGCGGAGACGTAGATGGGAGGATAATATTAAAATGGATTTTAGGGAGATGGGATATCATGATACAGAGTGGATTAATCTTGCACAGGATAGGGACCGATGGCGGGCTTATGTGAGGGGGGGGGCAATGAACCTTCGGATTCCTTAAAAGCCATTTGTAAGTTAGTGGTTTATTTTAAATGCATTAAAAGTATAGAAAATGTAGAATAACGACGTAAAAAGACTAAAAAAAGGCATTTAACCTTAAATTAGGCAACGGGAGCTAAAATAGGCAAAATAAAAATTGGGCCTATCGTCCTCAAATGTGTGGAAACGTGTTTATATCTAATAGGTCTTTCATACATACACTCAGTTATAAAAGGCATTTTGCCTAACATCCGGGCTCTAGTAAAAAGCAACCGGTCTCCTGATCGGACACTTCACCGGGACATGAGTTCGACGAATGTCAAAGATAACCAAGAAGTGTAAAAATATGGTCAGAAATGGTATATACATTGTGTTTAAAAAATACGAGGCATAATTTCAGGTATGTATTTCCCACATGTAGACAATCAAAATAGTTCATTACAACATGTGTCCGGAAATGCTTTATTTCAGAGTTATAGCCTTCACAACATTGAAATTCACCGGAACGTTTTTCTTTCCGCAGGTCGTTGCCGTCAAAGGAGACATTAAGAGAGCACTCTGACAGTTCATTCCGAGGCGAAGGTTACATTCAGTGTTGTACTTGGTACTTGGATCGAAGGTTTCCTGATCGATGGATAGGTAGAGGTGGCCCAATTGCTTGGCCTCCACGCTCACCTGATCTGAACCCTCTCGATTTCTACTTGTGGGGCCATTTAAAATCATTGGTTTATTCGTCTCCGGTGCCTGATTTGGAATCCCTTCAGAATCGAATTGTGGCATGTTCTGAGGACATACGCAATACTCCTGGAGTTTGGGATCGTGTTCGCAGGTCAATGAGACATCGATGTGAGGTCTGTATTCAAGCAGGAGGTGGACATTTTGAACATCTTCTGTAATGACAACGACCTGCGGAAATGAAAACGTTCCGGTGAATTTCAATGTTGTGAAGGCCATAACTCGGAAATAAGCATTTCCGGACACATGTTGTAAGGAACTATTTTGATTGTCTACATGTGGGAAATACATACCTGAAATTATGCCCCATATTTTTTAAACACTCTGTATATATATTTTTTTTTTCAGGCCTAAAAATCTACAGTTCTCTAGGATTAATTTGGTGTATGATTTATTCCAAAAAATAATATTTGAAACCTCTACGAGAATTTTAAATTATTGGTGTGAGACATGTACAGGCTGAACCATCCGGGGCTAGACTCCTAACCGCACTCACGGCGGCTGACTCATACGTAACGACGCTACCATATGCGGAGGATTCGTTCCACGCTTTTGCGGTGAGTATTGCGAAATTATGTAAGTTACTTATGGAATTGATAATTCATGTTTGAAATGACGTCCTTGTGATATGTCAGGCCGCACATCTTCTGAAGACATGTTCAGCAACTCACCGCAATTCGTTCTCCGAAATGGTTCGAATTTATGTCAAGTAGCGGTTCTTCACATAACATAATTAGGAACATTTGAGATGGGCAGGGCATGTAGCACGTAATGGGTGAATCCAGAAATGCACATAGAGTGTTAGTTGAAAGACCTGAGAGAAAAAGACCTTTGGGGATACCGAGACGTAGCTGGGAGGATAATATTAAATGTATTTGAGGGAGACGGGATATGATGGTAGAGACTGGATTAATCTAAGGACAGGGATAGATGGCAGTCTTATGTGAGGGCGGCAACGAAGCTCCGGGTTCTCTAAAAGCCATTTGTAAGTAAATGTATGATTATGTCTCTTGACCAAAACGTAGTACGAAATGGAAATATAATAAATGGAAATTTATCGTTTGAAAAGATGGAAAAATTCAAATAACTTGGAGCAATAGTAACTTATATAAACGACACTCGATAGGAAATTAAACGCAGAATAAATATAGAAAATGTCTGCTGCTACTTTTATTGGATAGAGAAGCTTTTGTCATCCAGTCTCCTTTCAAAGATCTGAAAATTAGAATGTATAAAACAATTATATTACCGGTTGTTCTGTTTGGTTGTGAAACTTGGACTCTCGCTTTGAGAGAGGAACAGAGATTAAGGGTGTTCGAAAATAAGATGTTTAGAAAAATATTTGAAACTGAGAGGGATGAAGTTACAGGAGAATGGAGAAAGTCACACAACGCAGAACTGCACGCATTGTATTCTTCACCTGACATAATTAGGAACATTAAATCCATATATTTGAGACGGGCAGGGCATGTAGCACGTAATGGGTGAATCCAGAAATGCATATAGAGTGTTAGTTGGAAGACCTGAGAGAAAAAGACCTTTGGGGATACCGAGACGTAGACGGGAGGATAATATTAAAATTGATTTGAGGGAAACGGGATATGATGGTAGAGACTGGGTTAATCTTGCTAAGGACAGGGATCGATGGCGGGCTTATGTGAGGGCGGCAATGAACCTCCGGGTCCTCTAAACGTCTAAACGTCTAAGTAAGCTGTTGAATAGGATAAGTGATAGAGGGCATCCTTATCGCACTCCTCAAAGAAACAAAGAAGAGGAAAGTAATGAGAAAGCAATAAATAAGAGAAATTAAGGAAATAAAAATAAGAACTAGATAAGAGAGACATAACCTACCTCGAAGTACGTTGTCCATTACCAGTACAGACGTGGACAAATTATTAGACTAAAACGTTTTTCTTGGAAATATAATATAATTCGTCATACCAACTATCAGCATAATGCACAGAGTCTCTATTGTTGTAAATATGATTGTTTACATCTTCTTGTACATTTTTCCAATGGTTAAGTATATTTTGTCTGGCTGTGTTGGTACTACTGGTTTTTTTAATTATATACGGCAGAAGATATTCAACAGCCTGTTCTCCCACGGCCTGCAAGAAGACCGGACATGAACGAAATTGAAAATCTGTGATCTATTCTGGAAAAGAAAGTGAACAAAAAGAGACTTACAACAAAACATGGACTCATTTAAGCACTATCTCATATCTGGCTAAATGATGCTGATATTCAAAGAAAGGGTCAAACTTTGATTTCCAGCATCCCTGACAAAATCAACGTATTAATAAAGTATAAGGGAATGTTCACAAAATATTAGTAACCTCCAGACTCAATTTTCTGTTCATTATTTCTGTGCAAAATATATTTTTGTTCATTATTTCTGTCGATAAATACAGCTTTGTTGCACATGTAATTAATTTAGTCTAATAATTTGTCCACGTCTGTATTACAATATCTTACTTGTATCTAATTACGTACATATTTTTTTCTCTCGGTTACGTGGCACATTTCTAAAGAAAGTCTCCACTCATATGATCTTATGTGAGATAACCAGATAACATACAACTATTACTGCTAACTGATGTTGCAAACCGGCAGACTTGCGCTCTACGCGGTGGACCCAACCTTTCACCCGCCGTGGCAGACTTTACAAGTTTACAAGGTTGAACTTTCAATATTTCTCGAGTACACTTGTTCCAGTGTGTATAATTAATTGTCGTAATGGCTCTGAACTTTATTACAACTTGTACACCACACATCAGCGACCGTGTTCCCTTACATCAACACCTTCGTGATGGCAAATGGAGAAAATTATCCGCGTGTGTTTAGTCACTGGAAAACACACAGCTAGCTGGAACCCTTCGATTGAGAGAATGTCGTCTGTATTTCACAACAGCAGCCAATGCATTGCCATCACAAAATCCATAAACAAAAATCATGTCTACATATTCAGTACGCCAGTCATGTCAACTGATGCCCATAGGCGCAAGTGCGCGCTTTAGGACTCAGGAGAGCCTGAGCGCTTTACAGCGGAAAGGAAAGAGACAAACGAGAGAGGTTAGAGATGAGCTTAAACGATATTTTCAAGTATCTGTGACAACTGTGACTGTGACAATTAAATATCTGTGACTTTTATCGGTGATTTTGTCACACCGATATTTTATATCGATACGTAGCATGAATTACACCGATATTTTGTCACACCGATAAAAATTAGCAGGAAATATTGAAGAGCTGTGAAATACGAATACGATTTCTCTATACACACCACTCATCAGTGATTTATATGGGAAAATCCAACAAAGAAATTATGTATATGTACCATTAACAAATAAATACATACCTAACTGAAGAGTAACATGTCGAAAGTTAACTTCATGTACCAAGAGGTTATATTGTATTTGTAGATATTGAACCAGTTGATCATTTTTAAATGTAGTTGGGTGTGGAGAAATTGAGGTTATATGATTATCCTAATCTTTTTAAAAATTGATCCTTTTTATTGTATATAATATAATGGATAAATTATTTTAAGTCGTGCATTAACATTATAATATTCAGTCATAGAATAAAAATTAACGAAACATAAGTATTCGGAAAAACATTGGAAAATCATTACAAAACAAAACAGTTGTTCAGACAGGATTTTGCACAAGATAAAGTACTGGTAACCAATGGTGTTATTATTTAAATCGTGTAATAACTACATCATTTATAATAAGATGGAGAAACTACCGCTCGATTACTGTTATTGTATCATGCGCACGCGCAAACCTACGACGTAGAGCAGAAAATATGAGTCACAGAGTACTGAATACGGAGCAGATTTCGATAGCGATATTTTGTCACAGATATTTCGCGTCATCAGTCACAGGTTTATCTGTGAGAAAAAAAAATACCTGTGACAAAATATCGGTTTGTGAAATATCGGCCATCTCTAAGAGAGGTAGTATATGCCGCTTGGTCGAGTTATATAGCCTACAGGGATTCAGTGGATAAAGGGAAGGAAACTTATTAAAACTGTATTAATGTTAAGTTTTAGATTTGTCTGAGAAATATAAGTGCACTATAAGAATGTAAGTTTTAATTTTAATGCTCATTTTCCACAAGCTTGCTTTTTTTATTTAAAAGGAATATTTTCTCAACTTTTCTTTATAGAAATGTGAAATTTTCAGATACGTTTATTTAATAGTCTTGCAGGTACTGAAACAATGTTTTCGTAAATCTAATATATCGTAAATACATATTACTGAAGATAGTGTATTGAAAATATTCGCATGAAAAATGTTTGTAAAGAAATGAATAAAATTAACAAAGCAACTACTGTTACATCAAACAAAAGATGTGTCCATGTGTTGTAAAAACGTCAGCTCTACTGGGTGTTCAGTTCAAAGTGTGTGATGGCTCGCTGTATGCCGTCATGTGGCTAGCCGATGAGCCTAGAGAATTCAATCTTCCTACACTTCCGCAGAGGTGTATAACCTATGAGGCAGAGAAGTTGCCTAGCAAGTACGGCGTTCATTCTGAAGAGTACGTACCGATATGTACGGTAACGCCGATAGTGGCAGGAATGTGAACTGTTTGGAAATACGTACTGTCGGGATATGGGGAGAGGGTTAAGACGATTACTTACTTATTTGTTGACATTAACTTCGACGGTCAACATGGACACACAGCATTTGATTTGTGTTGTGGAATGTTACCGTACGCAACCGATGATAACAAATACCCTGCGTACGACTTGCCGGCGCAAAACACAGTTCGAAAGAGGTTATGGTAGCACACAGACCGTACAGACCGCCATCTGTTGCTAAGACGTTCAAGTTATACCGTACACGTTCTCAAGTTCAGATTGAAGAACGCCTTAAATAATAGGCAACTTCTCTAACATATAAGCTGAAACTCGCTTCAAATCGGTGACCCTACAACAGTGACGTCATGACACACTTTGAAATGAACACCCAGTATAGCTTCATCAGGTTTCAAGAAAATAATTTAATATTTTGATGATAGAAAGTTACGCACCAATGTCACCTTAAAAGCAAATGCGATAAGAGTTTTGTTATGTAATATTAGTTACAGTTAAAACATATAGCTACCTAGATAACTTTGCTTTGTACTATAATATTGTTTTTATTAGTTTATTGGTTACTTTTATAAGGCTAGAGACATCATCAATATCAATTCCAACTTATCATGTCATACTCAATCCATTTCTTTGGGATATCACCTTCTTTATGAATGATGTGTTTCATTCACTTAGTATACGCTAGTACAGAGTTGTACTTGTATGGAATTTAAGTGAATATTTCTTCTTAACTCTTTATTATGTTATTAACGTTCAAAACACTACTGCAGTATTTAGAAATCTGTGTTGGTACTTTTGTTTTACAGACAATATAGATAATATCAAACAGAAAGAAGCCATATAAAAATAACGACATAAAATTTCACGTTCCGTTTGAAGTTTGTGCACCACTGTTTTCTTAATCCAACGGTTGCTTATTTTAATCCTTACTCCTTCCATACCTAGCGCTTGATGCCTGCGCATGGCGTCAAGGTCAGAAAAATGCACTTGCTTTGACATCACTGCCCTATGCGGCCGGGTGTCAACCCACGGACCTTCACTCCAACGGTCAACATGGTAACTGTGAAATACCGAGGATGATAATCTAGAGTTTACAGTTGTTATTTTAATACATAGTGGGGTACGAACCAATTAGCTGTGCAGGTCCTCTCTAACAGGAACAGTGAGGAGTTGTTGAACAATAACATTAGGGATCAAATGGTACCAGCCACAACATTACAGCATGATATATATCAAGGGTAAAACTATTCAAAGAAGGGAATGTGAAGAATGTAACGTGAGGTAAGACTTTAAAGATGTACTAAAAGAAAAGGCGAAGTTATCCCCTATGGCAGCCGTGGCGAGAACGTGACTCGCGAGACATTGTGGCCCGCCGTGATAGCTGTGCTTGCTTCTACCCTCCGCCAACCCCCCACCCTCTCACTCATTGGAGTCAAACTCCGTTACATTTGTATTTGTCTCTGACCTGCGAGTGGCTTATGTCTCTCTCGAAACCATGTTCGAAAGTTCCAAGTAGGATGGGAGGACGCATTATTATTATTATTATTATTATTTTTTTTTTTTGCTGTCAATATGATGAGAATGTTAAATGTATGATTTGTTCACAAGTATTATGAGGAAAACAGTTGTATAACATAAAACGGCATTATACTACATGTTACTGATGAAACATTAAAAGGTTAAGTGTTATTGTTGTTATCATCATCTCTGTACGTGGATCCTTTTCAGCAGATGTACGAATAATGCGGTTAGCTCTTCAATTTGAACTCACTGATTTACTATGTGATGTCAAATGAAAGCTAGATGTAAGGACTTGACAAATGTTGAACTTTCAAATCTTTGCCAAAAAATAAATATCCGAAGCTTCGTTCTTTCGCTTGCTCTGTTGAAGCCATGTTCGCTACAACTTACGTTTGTGAAAAATTATTTTCAACAATGAAAATAGTAAAAATCAAATTTAGATCACGACTGACAGACAAATATCTTCGTGATCAACTATGACTGGCAGTAAGTGACATAATTCCTGATTTTGAAACTCTGCCGCAGAGACATTCTGAAGACGGTTGATTTTAGGTTGTGATATTTTGGGTGTCCGCCTCCCTCCATAGGTGCTATGCACGCTGCAGGTTACACAGTGGCTCGGCGCACGATTACATTTTCGCCACCGCTGCCCTATGGACGTCATGAAGGCACTTGGGTGGCATGGAGGTTAATGATTTGATGTGCAATGTCTCTGCTTATTCTGTGGTGTTCGCTGATGACGCCACTTTCTTGACAAGTCATAGTGACATCAATGAATTGGAAACTCTTAGTAATTCCGTTTTTAATAAAGCCAAGAAATGGTTTAGTTCTAATAAATTTCTTTTAAATGAAAGTAAAACTGCATCTTTGTTGTTTAGTAGTACAGTCATGGAAAATAATAATTTTAAACTTCTTGGTATTACGGTGGACAGCACACTAACTTGGGCAGACCAAGTTGATTCTGTTTGTAAAAAATTGTCTTCTTCTTCTTCTTCTTCTTCTTCACTTCAAGGATTAGGTTCATGTTGAACCTGTTCCGGCGCCCATTTTGCTCTTGGTCTTCCTACATCTCGTTTTCCTTTTGGTTTATATCCCATTGCTAAAGCTGTCAGTCTGTAGTTCGGCATCCTTTGTAGATGTTCACACCACCTTCTGTTATTTCTCTTTAATTTCTCCAGCAATGGTTCCACCTCTAATTTCTTCCGTATATCTATGTTCTTCTTTTTATCTTGTATTGTACATCCTAGTGTACTTCTCATAAATTTCATTTCTGCTACCTGGACTTTTGATTTATCTTTTTCTGTCATTATTCTGGCTTCACTTCCATAAGTTAGCATAGGTACTGCGATTGTATTGAAAAATTTTATCCATATCTTTTCTTGTTTTGTTTTTTTAAAGATCTATGGATTGTTCCACAGACATTTCGAAAGTTATTAAGTTTTTTTTATCCAGGTCTATCTCTCTTTCATATGAAATGTAGCATCCTAGGTACTTAAAATATTTAATCTGTTCTATGTAAAAAATTGTCAAGAGTAATATTTCTTCTGCGAAATTTGAAAATGTATATTCCGAAGAATTACACTAGAATAATTGATTAAATGGCGATCTTACTCGTGTTAATTGTGTAAGCATGTGCGGCTTACAGGTGTTTCGGTGCTTGTTCACACCATCCTCAGAGCCTACTAGATCTCGGCGTCATCTCGAACTTCGCTGCCTGTTGTGTGGGCGCGTTTTATTGTTGAAAAGTGTTGAAATGTGGTGTCAAATAGTGTATGTGTTCTGAAATTGATCTGTGTGTTGAGAATTTGATCAGGGTGTGTGTTAGTGTGTCTGTGCTGAATCTTTCGCACACTACTTTTAACACTATTTAATCAATTATTCATATTCAAGTGTTAAAAGTAATGTACGAAAGATATAACATGAATTACATTAGAGTTGCTTATTTTTTTTATTTTCATAGTATACTTTGTTATGGACTACTTTTATGGGGTAATAGTTCTCATACTAATGAGGTACTTATGTTACAAAAAAAACTATTACAATTATAACTAATCCATCAATGAAGGCACACTGCAGACAGTTATTTGTAAATGAAAAAATTATGACTGTAACATCATTGTATATTTATCAAGCCCGGAACTTCGTCAAAGAAAATTCACAAATGTTGACACATAGGAATGATGTTCATATATACAACACCAGAAACCGTGACCTTTTTGACATATCTAAGTGTAGACTATCCAAAACAATGAATAATTATTTTATTATGTCTTTAAAAAAGCAAATAAATTTCCGAGATATATTTTTAATCTGGAAAGGAAGTCTGTCTCTGGTTGGTTAATCAACAAACCATTTTACGAAATTAATAATTATTTTAATGTCAATGTTGTTGGGAGTTTTTGAATTAATTTTATTGTTCTGTTGTTTACTTTTTATTACTGACTTTGTCAATTGCACAATTTTGTGTGCTGTGACTGTACAACACTGAATCTACTGAATCTACAGATGCATATTTTCTTGACCTCGGCACTAGAATGAGGTAGTGGAGTCGGCACCACGCTCCGAACGCCTTTTACCCCGGGAAAGTAACGGTACTCAATTTGGCAAGAGGTTAAATTAATCTCGGGACCTTTCTGGAAGTTTTGGCAATGAGAAAATCCCATCACCACCTGGTATTGAACCCAGAACATTCCAGTCCGTAACTATTTGCTCTACCAATTGAGCACCCGGCTGCCTTAACTCTAGCAATACCAATGGGGGGAGGGGGATATTTTTTGTCCACCTTCTCCAAAATTTATATTTTAAATATGTAATTGATACTATTAAATACGAGAAAAATTCGTACCGGCACCGGAAATAGAACCCAGGACCTCTCAGCTCTGCGCGCTGAGCGCTCTTACCAACTGAGCCATGCCGGGACACGATCCACGGCGCCGGCCAAACCCCTCTCGTAATGCTATTTTACGGCCTTACTACCTGCACTTGAGACTATACACGTCATATGTACGCAAGAGCTCATATTTTTATATGACTTTGTGGCCATATTCAACATCAGTTTCATGACAACTGCTAACGGTTTAATACATCAAATATTCATATGTATGAGGTCTAGCCCACCTCATTGAATATTACACGACTAATATGAATTAGTCTATTGTATTATCACTATTAAATACGAGAAAAATTCGTATGACATGGCTCAGTTGGTAAGAGCGCTCAGCGCGCAGAGCTGAGAGGTCCTGGGTTCGATTCCCGGTGCCGGTACGAATTTTTCTCGTATTTAATAGTAATAATACAATAGACTAATTCATATTACTCGTGTAATATTCAATGAGGTAGGCGAGACCTCATACATATGAATATCTGATGTATATGTAATTGATGTATTAAAAATATGAAAATATTATTTATTGTCAGTTATGAATCCTTCTGTCTTGTTGTGTTATTGTTTAATAGTTTTCACTGATAAGTTTACTAAAATACGAAAATGTGTCAAGGTGGACTAAAATTATCCCCCCTCCCCCTTTCTGAAGTAGTTGTTCAAAAAATACAATAACATTTCAATTTTTCTCTTTTATTGTACATACTATTTGCTGATTGTAAATGTCAGAAAAATGTTCAAAATTAAATATTTCTGTAGTTGTATCCCCCTCCCCAAATCGTTGCTACTTCATGTTATTCAAAATATTTTGGTATAAGAAGAGATAAAACAAATAGCAAAGAAGTAAACCATAGGGGAAGAATGTAAGAAAGAAGGAATTCGAAATTGGAAGAATGGAAAGAAATGAGAAATGAAGAGGAATAAAAATAATAAAAGTAAAGTGACATAGACAGAAGAAAGAAAAAAAAACAAAGTAAAATGGAGGAGAGGGAAAGAAGGATGAGGGTAGGGAAACGTAGAAAGAAAGCATGGAAAGAAAACTGTAATAAAGGAGAAAAAAGAATTTACTGTCCAAGAGAAGGGGGAGAGTTTATCGGAATCAAAGCCAGAAAGAAACGATAAAGGAAATGAGGGAAGAGAGAACGTAAGAATAAATGAGATGACGAAAGATAAAGGAATGGAATGAGAGAGAAATATGTAACACAAGGAAATTAGAAATAAAGAGAGAAGCAACATGGAAAGAGCAACAGAATAGAGTACTTTTTAGTACGTTATTTTACTATGCTTTATCAACATCTTAGGTTATTTAGCGTCTGAATGAGATGAAGTTGATAATGCCGGTGAAATGAGTCCGGGATCCAACACCGAAAGTTACCCAGCATTTGCTCGTATTGGGTTGAGGGAAAACCCTGGAAAAAACCTCAACCAGGTAACTTGCCCCGACCGGGATTCGAATCTGGGCCACGTGGTTTCGCGGCTAGACGCACTAACCGTTACTCCACAGGTGTGGACAACAGAATAGAATTAAAAGGAAGTGAAGAGATAGAATAATAATTGTGAAACATAGGAAAGAACAACAGAGAAAGGAGAAAAAGAATGGTACGAAGATAGAAAGACTGAATGATAAACAACTAAATTAAATGAGAAAAAATGTATAAATTGACACTGACAATAATAATAACAATAATAATAATAATAATAATAATAATAATAATAATAATATTATTATTATTATTATTATTATTATTATTATTATTATTATTATTATTATTATTAATTTGGCGAAAACATAGCATAAACACGAAAGATATGCGATCAACTCCAAATCCCGGCGATTATCGTGTCAATGCTGGAAAGAGGAATTCGTGAACTAATTCGTGAACTAGCGCATTATGCATGAAAGTTGGTAGGCCTGTAATTTAAGCACAACTGATGACAACAAATCTACAGCAGCGACCTGCTTCCGATATGGCTCCACCCTTGTCAGCAGAGAATGAATGAATGAATGAATGAATGAATGAATGAATGAATGAATGAATGAATGAATGAATGAATGAATGAATGAATGTACAGGGTGGAAGTGAAATAAACCTGGATATTTTCAGAGCGAATAGCTCATGCTATACGTAACAAAAAAGTGTAATACCATAATGCTGAAAAATTCGTAGTTTTCTTAGATTTTTTTCCAAATGTTTAACACCCTCTTAATCGTGATTATTGTCCATACCGATAGAAAATCTACAGAAGAAATTTTTATCCCTCTGGCGTATTTCAATAGTGTTGACGGTTTTCGTGTAAATTTGATTTAAAAACCACTGAAAAAACTGAACAATTCGGCCAGATTGCAACGTTGTAGCCGGATAGGGAACTGGAAGGTACTTCACCTAGGAAAACAGCCCTGAGTTCGTTGAACTCTTACATCTATATTACGAGAAAAAAGAACAGTGTGTTAGCGACGATGTTACCAGGATGCTGAAACTTCCAACTTAATTTTAAAAAATGTAATATGGGTTTTCTATTAATTTATGTATGTATGTATTTTTATTTTAGTAGTTATTTTACGACGCTTTATCCCATACCATCCCATCGCACCTCCTCATACTCATCCTCTTTCACAATAGCCCTGCCAAGACTCTGAAATTCGTTACCTGCTAGCATCAGGGACTGTCGAAATAAAACTCAATTCAAACGAAAACTTACTAGGCACTTGGTCAGTAATTGAGACTCGTTCAGACATGATTTCTTGTAAATAGTTCTCTTAATATATCACAAAATATTTCAATATCCGGAAATTTCATCACTATAGAATTTTGTTATTCTAGGTTTAATTCGTAATTCAGTAAATACAAAAATATTCTTTGTTCTTAACTTCTATGATAAAATATCTAGCTTTCATTAATCAGGTAATCTTGTCGTACTTTAATTTTTATTGTAATTGTAATTGTAAATTTAATATTAATTGTAATTTTATTCTTCATGTTATAGTTGTAATCCCCTGGTAGAGGGGCAGAGAGGGCCTGACAGCCTTATCTCTACCAGGTTAAATAAATACTAAATATTAAATACTTCATCAACTTCTTAGGTTATTTAGCGTCTGATTGAGATGAAGGTGATAATACCGGTGAAATGTGCCCGGAATCTAGCACGGAAAGTTACCCCTTTTGGGTTGAGGGAAAATCCCGGAAAAAACCTCAACCAGGTAACTTGCCCCGACCGGGAATCCAACCCGGGCCACCTGGTTTCGCGGCCAGACGCGCTAACCGTTATTCCACAGGTATGGATTGTATGTATGTATGTATGTATGTATGTATGTATGTATGTATGTATGTATGTATGTATGTATGTATGTATGTATGTATGTATGTATGTATGTATGTAATGTTGCATAAGCTTTAACATTCTAATTTGTTGAGGCATGTAAGTTTTCGATCGACTGCACCTGTTAAGTGCCCACTGTGAAGCTTTTAATTTATGTTAATTCTGAACCCACCTCTTACGTAGATGCTATTCTCCTTTCCTCCTTAACCTCCCCCCCCCCTCGCATCAATTCCTGAATAAATGTGTTTACATTTGGCACGGATTATACCTATATGTTATTTGATTGAGAGGGGAAGGGAGGGGAAGTGAGGTGAAGTAAAAATGATTGACTGTCAACATTTTGACCCCCGCATGTCACGGGACGTAATAAGAGAGGTGAGGTCGCGGGGTCATGTGTTTGGATAATAGCTCTTACTGCAGCGCGTGCGTGGCGTTGAATTAAGGCGCTGCGGTGAACAGTGGCACAAGTCCAAAGCAACTTCGGAAATTATTTATGCTTTATCATTGTTATCAATTTTTCATCTCTTCTTGTCTTGATCAGGTGTTCAATTACGCCTTGCTACTTGCGTCAGATTCCACATCAAGAATATAAAAGTACTCAGCACGGAATGCGATTTCTTAAAATGTTACGTTCATTTTTTTGCTTGTTTTACTCTGTTCAATAGACTACCGTACCTTCTATTTTCCATTAGACGTCGTAAATTAAATAAAAGTAGCAATAGTAGTAGTAGTAGTAGTAGTAGTAGTAGTAGTAGTAGTAGTAATAGTAGTAGTAGTAGTAGTAGTAGTAGTAGTAGTAGTAGTAGTATTAGTAGTAGTAGTAATAATAATAATAATAATAATAATAATAATAATAATAATAATAATAATAAAGGTAAAAAGGTAAAGGTATCCCCGTAACATGCCATGAAGGCACTTGGGGGGCATGGAGGTAGAGCCCCATGCTTTCCATGACCTCGGCACTAGAATGAGGTGGTGTGGTCGGCACCACGCTCTGACCGCCTTTTACCCCCGGGAAAGACCCGGTACTCAATTTTATAGAAGGCTGAGTGAACCTTGGGGCCGTTCTGAAAGTTTGGCAACGAGAAAAAATCCTGTCACCACCTGAGAAATAATAATAATAATAATAATAATAATAATAATAATAATAATAATAATAATAATCATGATCATCATGATCATCATCATCATCCTCATCATCATCTTTACTTGAAGCAAGTAAAGAGATAGGTTTAGAAGTAAATTCCGAAAAGACAAAGTAGGCCTACAGTATATTCGTGACCGGAATATTGTACGAAATGGAAATATAAAAATTGGAAATTTATCCTTTGAAGACATGGAAAAAATCAAATATCTTGCAGCAACAGTAACAAATATAAATAATAATAATAATAATAATAATAATAATAATAATAATAATAATAATAATAATAATAATGGTTTTATTTAACCTGGCAGAGTTAAGGCCGTAAGGCCTTCTCTTACACTCAACCAGGATTAAAACTTGCTTACATAGTTGAACATAAAACTGGATCAGAATTAAGTAATGCATACTGATACAATTTAGGTAAATAATGAGATCAAAAGAGGTAGTTACATAAAAATTTACCTCATAAAATAAAAATAAACACAGTGGAATACATATTAATGTTGCTAGAATCAAATACGAATCACATAAAAACAGAAGCCGACAATTCAATAAAAAAATGTACACAGTAGAAATAAAAATAAACACATTAGTATACATATTAGTATTAGATTACAATTAAGTAGGATTTACATAATTAAAACCAGAAACCGACAATTGAATAAAATGTACACAAAAAATAGATACTCGGGAGGAAATTAAACGTAGAATTAATATGGGAAATGTGTGTTATTCGGTTGAGAAGCTTTTATCATCCAGTGTACTTTATTTATTTTATTTTAGTAGGTTATTTTACGACGCTTTATCAACAGCTTAGGTTATTTAGCGTCTGAATGAGATGGTCACAATGCCGGTGAAATGAGTCCGGGGTCCAGCACCGAAAATTACGCAGCATTTGCTCATATTGGGTTGAGGGAAAACCCCGGAAAAAACCTCAACCAGGTAACTTGTCTCAACCGGGAATCGAACCCGGGCCACCTGATTTCGCGGCCAGACGCGCTAACCGTTACTCCACAGGTGTGGACTCCAGTGTACTTTAAAAAAAGCCAAAAGTTAGAATTTATAAAACAGTTATATTGCCGGTTATTCTGCATGGTTGCGAAACGTGAACTTTCACTTTGAGAGAAGAACAGAGGTTAAGGGTATTTGAGAATAAGATGCTTAGGAAAATATTTGGGGCTAGGCGGGATGAAGTTACAGGAGAATGGAGAAAGTTACACAACGCAGAACTGCACGCATTGTATTCTTCACCTGACATAATTAGGAACATTAAATCCAGACGTTTGAGATGGGCAGGGCATGTAGCACGTATGGGCGAATCTAGAAATGCATATAGAGTGTTAGTTGGGAAGACGGAGGGAATAGGACCTTTGGGGAGGCCGAGATGTACATGGGAGGATGATATTAAAATGGATTTGAGAGAGGTGGGATATGATGGTAGAGACTGGATTAATCTTGCACAGGATAGGGACCGATGGCGGGCTTATGTGAGGGCGGCAATGAACCTCCGAGTTCCTTAAAAGCCATAAACAGAGAAATAATAATATTAATAATAATAATAGTAATAATAATAATACTTACTTACTTACTTACTTACTTACTTACTTACTAGCTTTTAAGGAACCCGGAGGTTCATTGCCGCCCTCACATAAGCCCGCCATCGGTCCCTATCCTGAGCAAAATTAATCCATTCTCTATCATCATATCCCACCTTCCTCAAATCCATTTTAATAATATCCTCCCATCTACGTCTCGGCCTCCCTAAAGGTCTTTTTTCCCTCCGGCCTCCCAACTAACACTCTATATGCATTTCTGGTTTCGCCCACACGTGGTACATGCCCTGCCCATCTCAAACGTCTGGATTTAATGTTCCTAATTATGTCAGGTGAAGAATACAATGCGTGCAGTTCTGCGTTGTGTAACTTTATCCATTCTCCTGTAACTTCATCCCTCTTAGATCCAAATATTTTCCTAAGAACCTTATTCTCAAACACCCTTAATCTATGTTCCTCTCTCAAAGTGAGAGTCCAAGTTTCACAACCATACAGAACCGGTAATATAACTGTTTTATATATTCTAACTTTCAGATTTTTCGACAGCAGATTGGATGATAGAAGTTTCTCAACCGAATAATAACAGGTATTTCCCATATTTATTCTGTGTTTAATTTCCTCCCGAGTATCATTTTTATTTGTTACTGTTGCTCCCAGATATTTGAACTTCTCCACCTCTGCAAAAGATAAATTTCCAATTGTTATAATAATAATAATAATAATAATAATAATAATAATAATAATAATAATAATAATAATAATAATGATACCTATCTGAAAATCTACGCAACAGAATTTATTTAATTTACTGAAATTCATATAGTAAAATTTAAATATAATATTGTATTATATAAATTATACTTTTTAGTTAAAAAAACTGAATTCTCGACGGGAACATTCTAGAATTCGGTGGGAAGGGAAATTCCCCTTGTCCCGTGACACCCGCCCAACTCATCACCGTTAGAAGACCATCGGGAATCGAAACACTGTCCATTTCGGAGAGATAGCGTTTACAGCTAAAACAAACTCAAGTCAGGAGGATTCAAAATAAAGCAGATAGCCAGTGCTTGTATTTAAAATTCCGAAATAACATCTGCATTTTTGCAGTTCCATGCCAGATACTCAACCTTGATTCTTGTATGAGACTTCAAGCGAGAGTCGGTGATTCTCTGAACAATCCTTAATGGCTACCCCCAGGTAAAATTAAACAAGATATTCAGCATTCCGAGGGATATTTTCGTTTTGTCTCGAGTACACAAATGCATTGTCGGAATTGTTCGTATGGAATTTGAAAGCTACTGTTTAACCAAGAATTGTGTAAGTTGGTAGCCGCATATCTCTGTCGTCCTTAGCAACCATTCTGAATTGTAAGAAACATCTGAAGAGAGGTGACGTGGTCCTACAGACCCAAATAAGGGGGCACACAAATTCGACTTTCATTGATTGTTTAACGATGCCTAATGGTTTGCTTGTTAAATGGATTTACCGTGAAAAGAAGCTGAATTGCAAAGTATTTCCCTACAGATTGCAGTACGATAAGGCAAGAGGATTCAGCTCAACAGAATAGCATTCTCCTGTGTAATAAAACATCGGAAGTATTTTTAGCATAATGGATAAAGCGTCGGATATCTAAGTTGAAGATCACTGTTCAAATCTCGGCAAGTTCAAAAGGGATTTGTAGAAGACTAAGACGATGTTGTGACAAATTTACCTATTGTGCTATCGTATTCCCTGACATATTACTGCAATGTCTTCATCATCATCATCATCATCATCATCATCATCATCATCATCATCATCATCATCATCATCATCATCATCATTATTATAATTATTATTATTAAATAAGTGTTCTGCCCAAGGCCAGGTATTTCACTGCAAACCCTTCATTCTCGAGTCTTTCATATTTTCTGCCTTCCTCTTAGTCTCCGCATATGATCCATTTATCTTAATTTCGTCTATCATTTGATATCTTCTTCTGCCCCGAACTCTTCTCCCGTTCACCATTCCTTCTAGTGCATCCTTCAATAGGCAGTTTCTCCTCAGCCAGTGACCTAACCCAGCGTTTCTCTAACTATGGTCCGCGGACCACCCGTGGTCCTCGAGGTCTGCCCTTGTGGTCCTTAAAAAAAATAGAGGAAAAAATAAAATTCAATCGAATTGCGTATCACACTATAGTTTAAAATCTCAGAGTTTGGAAATGACACACGGCAATCGAACTTCAATTTTTCTCTCAGTACTGACATTTTATGACTTCGAGCCATCTATCGATTTCCCACTATACTCTCAACAACTTTAAAGCACTATACACGTGGTGTTTCTCGCCATCTTTTCCCTGCAGATCTGGCGCCGCGCCTGTAACACAGCCAGGGACCACCCGAATTCATAACAGGGGACCAAAGTACCGAACCTTAATTCAATTTTAAAATATAATTGTACTGGTATTAAAGTGTGCTACGAAAATGATAAATTTGCTTTCGAAGGGAACAAGAGTAAGGTGGTCCGCGGAACTATTCTGACTTTAAAAAGTGGTCCCCACTTCAAAAAAGTTTGAGAAACGCTGACCTAACCTATTCCTTTTTCTCTTAAAATTTCGGGGCTGTTAGCTAGATTCTGGTCTACTGGTGCAGGCGGGAATGTTGCTACTTGTATCATACCAGAGGACTTTAATGTCTTCTGTTTTAGACAATGGAATTTGCTTCTGGTACTTAGGCCGTTGCTAACCTCCCACCTGTTCAACGTCTCCTTGACTCAGGCAAAAGGGTCGAGCCGCAATCGCACATGAGCAGGTTTGCACGTAATCAGAGGTTTATCATAACCGTGTTTAAGTGCAGCAGCCTTGTTATTAAGAACGAACACATCGCACAAAATGTGTTCATCGTTTATCTCAGCTTTTCTGTAAATATGCAAAAGAGATGTGAGCAGAATACAAAGCTGCAGGGCTGTCATCTTCCGAAGGTCGCGGAGTAACGATACATCATTAAAAACAATATTGCAGTTCATCTGGCAGATAACTGGCTTATGATCACAGCGGACGTACAGTAGGTATGAATTCCGATGATGGCGAAGTTCCGGAGGGCTTTCCTCGAGGTTCTACTGTTTCCATAATCCATCGCAACTCTACAAGTTGAGTTATAAGTAAGGTAGAAAAGGTATTTCTATCCGCTCACAATGCAACACAGTATAGTTGCGTGGCGGGGGATGGGGTTGAACAACGATAGACAGTCTGATGCTGGCAGAAGTACATTTGATTCAAGAGAAATAACGCAGGTTATTAAGTACTTTTTCATTTTGTGTTTATTATACAAACAGAAGTTACTATTTCCAAACTAGTGACGAATTAAAAATCATTGACAATTTATCAATTATTTATTTATGTACCGATGTCATCCAAGTTACAAGCAAGAATAATAAAAAATTCTACAGACAATTCCTCTGAAGGTACAAAAATCACAATAAGGATCGAAATAATTTTGCAGACAAAGGAAAACAAGAAAGTATTTAAATAATTCTTCAGACAATTCCTATGAAAAGACAAACATTAAAAGAAAGAATATAAATAATTATACAGAGAATTAATCTAGAAAATAGAGATGACAACAATAATCAAAATAATTCTACAGACAATTCCTATGAAGAGACAGATATAACAAGCAAGAACTGAAATAATTTTGTACACAATTTCTATGAAGAGACAGATATAACAAGCAAGAACTGAAATAATTATGTACACAATTTCTTTGAAGAGACAGAGATAACAACCAAGAACTGAAATAATTCTGTAGACAATTCCTACGAAGAGACAGATATAACAAGCAAGAACTGAAATAATTCTGTAGACAATTCCTATGAAGAGACAGATATAACAAGTACTGAAATAATTATGTACAAAATTTCTTTGAAGAGACAGATATAACAAGCTAGAACTGAAATAATTCTGTAGACAATTCCTACGAAGAGACAGATATAACAAGCAAGAAGTGAAATAATTCTGTAGACAATTTCTATGAAGAGACAGATATAACAAGCAAGAACTGAAATAATTATGTAGACAATTCCTATGAAGAGACAGATATAACAAGCAAGAACTGAAATAAATCTGTAGATAATTCCTATGAAGAGACAGAACAAGCAAGAACTGAAATAATTCTGCAGGCAATTCCTATGAAGAGACAGTTGTAACATGCAAGAACAGAAATAATTCTGTAGACAATTAGTATAAAGAGACAGATATAACAAGAAAGAACCGAAATAATTTTGTACACAATTCCTATGAAGAGACAGATATAACAAGCAAGAACTGAAATAAATCTGTAGATAATTCTTATGAAGAGACAGATATAACACGCAAGAACTCAAATAATATTGTACACAATTCCTATGAAGAGACAGATATAACAAGCAAGAACTGAAATAAATCTGTAGATAATTCCTATGAAGAGAAAGAACAAGCAAGAACTGAAATAATTCTGTAGACAATTCTTATGAAGAGACAGATATAACACGCAAGAACTGAAATAAATCTGTAGATAATTCCTATGAAGATATAGATATAAGAAGCAAGAAGTGAAATAAATCTGTAGACAATTCTTATGAAGAGACAGATATAACAAGCAAAAACTGAAATAAATCTGTATATAATTCCTATGAAGAGACAGAACAAGCAAGAACTGAAATAATTCTGCAGGCAATTCCTATGAAGAGACAGTTGTAACAAGCAAGAACAGAAATAATTCTGTAGACAATTCTTATGAAGAGACAGATATAACAAGCAAGAACTGAAATAAATCTGTAGATAATTCCTATGAAGAGACAGATATAAGAAGAACTGAAATAAATCTGTAGACAATTCTTATGAAGAGACAGATATAACAAGCAATAACTGAAATAAATCTGTAGATAATTCCTATGAAAAGACAGAACAAGCAAGAACTGAAATAATTCTGCAGGCAATTCCTATGAAGAGACAGTTGTAACAAGCAAGAACAGAAATAATTCTGTAGACAATTCTTATGAAGAGACAGATATAACAAGCAAGAACTGAAATAAATCTGTATATAATTCCTATGAAGAGACAGATATAAGAAGAACTGAAATAAATCTGTAGACAATTCTTATGAAGAGACAGATATAACAAGCAAGGACTGAAATAAATCTGCAGATAATTCCTATGAAGAGACAGATATAAGAAGAACTGAAATAAATCTGTAGACAATTCTTATGAAGAGACAGATATAACAAGCAAGAACTGAAATAAATCTGCAGATAATTCCTATGAAGAGACAGATATAAGAAGAACTGAAATAATTCTGTAGACAATTCTTATGAAGAGACAGATATAACAAGCAAGAACTGAAATAAATCTGTAGATAATTCCTATGAAGAGGCAGACATAAGAAGCAAGAACTGAAATAAATCTGTAGACAATTCTTATGAAGAGACAGATATAACAAGCAAGAACTGAAATAAATCTGTAGATAATTCCTATGAAGAGACAGAACAAGCAAGAACTGAAATAATTCTGCAGGCAATTCCTATGAAGAGACAGTTGTAACAAGCAAGAACAGAAATAATTCTGTAGACAATTCCTATAAAGAGACAGATATAACAAGCAAGAACTGAAATAAATCTGTAGATAATTCCTATAAAGAGACAGATATAACAAGCAAGAACTGAAATAAATCTGTAGATAATTCCTATGAAAAGACAGATATAAGTAGCAAGAACTGAAATAATTCTGCACACAATTCCTTTAAGATAACGGAAGTCACTAGCAAGAATAGAAGTACGTTTTTCTAGAAACAATTCCTCTCAAGGTACAGAAATCACAAGCAAGTGTAAAAATAAATCTGAAGACAATTTATCTAAGGAAACAAAAATCCCAAGCAAGAATCGAAATAATTGTGAATAAAATTCCGGTTGAAAAAATGTATATATTATATTCTTTTTGATAACTATAACAATATAATTGTCAGTTCATTCTGCCTAAAATTATCAGGAATAAATCTTTGTAGGAGATCGTAATATAGTCTGTTAATTTGAACAATATTCTACAAATTTTGCTACAAATTATGATATTTTATACATATCATTTCTAGTTGAACAAACGCGTAACTACTGAAAATAAAAAATAAGTATCAGGAAGGTGACACATACTTTCTCACATAATTTCAAACTTCTCTGAAATGTCCAAATGAACCGAGCGAATTTTGGGACCAAACTCTTCAATTTATTTTTTCCAAATTTACGTAAGAGATTTATATAAGAAATGTAGCACAACACAAAAAAATGGACGAAGTCAGGGATTGTCCACTTTTCGCCTTGAAATCGAACCGGGTTCTTTAGGATTTAATATGCTATCGTCAGGATCACAAAGAAGAATTATCTTCTTATTTATCTTCTTCTTCTTCTTCTTCTTCTTCTTCTTCTTCTTCTTCTTCTTCTTCTTCACTGAATATCAATTTTTACTTCGGTCCAAATAACACAGATCACGGGACACACGTAGATTATTAATGAGAAGAAGATGAATACATTCTTCTCCGCTTGGAATCGAACCATGATCCCTGGCTTTCTGTCCGGAGACGCTACCATTTCAGGTATACAAGTTCATTCACAATAAGTCTGGCTGCATATAAACCAAAGTTAAATGTAATACAAACACACGGAGTTTCATGTTATCTGCTGTAAATTGATGTTGGGAAATCCAGGATTAAAACACGTTTGGGGGGAAAATAGGTGAGTGGACAACACAATGCGTGGGGATATGCGTACAGAGATGTAATGCATTGTGAGATGAAAGCCACATATCAGCAGCGGCCGTTGCTGCCCACTCTTTGATGTGGTTTGCGTTATTTTATGATACATACGTATATGCATAACATGTATAAAGTAAAACGCTTAACATGAGCTCCCGCGTGTCTAGACAGCTCCCAGAATCCATGCATGGCGCAACATCGCCATGGTTACCGTGTATTTGGCCAGAAAACGTATTTGAAGGTCTAGTTGTAGTTCTGTCATCTATACTAATAATAAATCTGTAGCCGAAATTTTTCTGGTAATTTTCGATTTTCCAAAATTAATTGGTCTTAACATATATAATTAACCACCCTGAAATCGAAAATCGCTTTTTTGAAATTTTTGTTTGTATGTCTGTCTGTCTGTCTGTCTGTCTGTCTGTCTGTCTGTCTGTCTGTCTGTTTGTTACCTTTTCACGCGATAATGGCGGAACGGATTTCGATGAAAATTGGAATATAAATTAAGTTCGTTGTAACTTAGATTTTAGGCTATATGGCATTCAAAATACATTATTTAAAAGGGAGGTTATAAGGGGGCCTGAATTAAATAAATCGAAATATCTCGCTTATTATTGATTTTTGTGAAAAATGTTACATTGCAAACGTTTCTTTAAAAATGATTACTGATAAGTTTTATTCTTTGAAAAATTTTGATAGGACTGATATTTAATGAGATAAATGAGTTTTAAAATTAAAATAACTGCCATCTAAGGCGGTGTATTGAAATAAAAAACAAATGACTTCGTCTATAAGGGGCCTTGGACACAACAATCGAAAGCTATGAAACATAGCCTACAGACAATGTTTCTGTGCTTTATGCAGTAATATCGGAAGCTAAATTAACCGATTTGTATAATTAATTATTATTTTATCATTGGAAAGTGTAGTTTCTCTGGATGGACATAATGCTATAATGTTATTACAGTAACTTGTGAGTGAATTGAGGACAGGTAAGATTAAAATAGCTTCTTATGCACAGAAAACTTTATAGGTTATTCTGTATATTCATTTCCTGTATTCCTGAAAATAATGTTTATGAACATATTCATTTTTATCTCAGAGAATTAACGAACAACGAGAGTGTATTGATTTAGTATGCAGTAATAGTACGTTAGCTTAGCAATCCATTATTTTATAATTCAAATTTTAACTATGCTCAATTGAACCGTGTTAAAATACATAAAATATATATGCAATAAATGAAATGCAAAAAAATTGGGTAATGAGCCAAGCAGATTATGTTGCGCTGTTGTAAAAGCTGTTCCTCCTGAGATTCAAGAGCTCCCACAACAAATTAAAAACTTTCTAATTCGAGTACATCCGTTATCAACACACTTTTTACATAATATAATATAATATAATATAATATAATATAATATAATATAATATAATATAATATAATATAATATAATATAATATAATATAAACATAATAATAAATCTGTAGCCAAAATTTTTCTGTTAATTTTCGCTTTTCCAAAAATAATTGGTAATAACAATTAAGAAACACGTTAAAGGAATTGTCATTGCAGCAAATGAGCGGTCTCTGGATCAAAATGATCGCATTTTAATATTTTAAATACAATTTAAATTAAGTAACATATTAAACGATTTATCCTTCTATCAAACACAAATGTTCCCTGGATCAAATGTCCTATTTTAATTATGCAATTACTTTATATTTATTTCTAACGGGTGCAGCGGAGCGCACTGGTACGGCTAGTTAGACAATAATATACACTAAAAGCAGTCATTTTCCATGTCTATAAGGTGCTAAAAACAGATATGGAGCAGGTTTCTCTTTCCTGGGATACTGTGTCTGAGAGTTTTTTTTTTTTTTTTTTTTTTTTTTTTTGTAAATGTTTTCTTTCCTACCTACAATATGAGTCATTCTACATGTTTATTGTTATTTAAACAGTAATATTATTAATCCAGATATGCCGAAAATGTTTCATTGAGCGGAAAATTTTATGCGCAGATGCAAGAAAAATATATTATAACCACTATCTAGTATATACAGTCACGAAGCACAATACGTAGTAAATATGCACCCATAGATAGTTGCTAACCACTAGGATCGCTACTATCGCCTCAATACAGACAATGCCAAATAGTACCTACAAACTCTATTGTTCCTAGTACCCTCATAAACTCAAGCTTCGTGACTGCATATACTAGTCTGTGATATAACTCCGCAATGAATTGGCAGATTATCATGAAACAAGTTCTGGGTATATTATCTTAGTGTATATTATTATCTAATCTCACTAGAAGTTTTGACTTGTCTAGAGAAAATCAAAACTCGAGTGGAATTTAAATGACTATTACACGATTAGAAGAAAGTATATCAATAGGCCTATTAGAAGAAATAAAGTACTCTTACTAACTTACTTAATTACAAATGGCTTTTAAGGAACCCGCAGGTTCATTGCCGCCTTCACATAAGCCCCCCATCGGTCCCTATCCTGTGCAAGGTTAATTAAATCTCTATCATCATATCCCACCTTCCTCAAATCCATTTTAATATTATACTCCCATCTACGTCTCGGCCTTCCCAAAGGTCTTTTTCCCTCCGGTCTCCCAACTAACACTCTATATGCATGTCTGGGTTCGCCCATACGTGCTACAAGCCCTGCCCATCTCAAACGTCTGGGTTTACCGTTCCTAATTATGTCAGGTGAAAAAAACAATGCGTGCAGTTCTGCATTGTGAAACTTTCTCCATTCTCCTGTAACTTTATCCCTTTTGGCCCCAAATATTTTCCTAACAACTTTATTCTCGAACACTCTTAATCTCTGTTCCTCTCTCAAAGTGAGAGTCCAAGTTCACAACCATACAGAACAACCGGTAATATAACTGTTTTATAGATTCTAACTTTGAGATTTTTTATTATTATTATTATTATTATTATTATTATTATTATTATTATTATTATCATCATCATCATTACTTACTTACTGGCTTTTAAGCAACCCGGAGGTTCATTGCCACCCTCACATAAGCCCGCCATTGGTCCCTATCCTGAGCAAGATTAATCCAGTCTCTATCATCATATCCCGTCTCCCTCAAATCCATTTTAATAATATCTTCCCATACTTCTCGGCCTCCCCAAAGGTCTTTTTCCCGCCGGCCTCCCAACTAACACTCTATATGCATTTCTGGATTCGCCCATACGTGCTACATGCCCTGCCCATCTCAAACGTCTGTATTTAATGTTCCTGATTATGTCAGGTGAAGAATACAATGCGTGCAGCTCTGCGTTGTGTAACTTTCTCCATTCTCCTGTAACTTCATCCCTCTTAGCCCCAAATATTTTCCTAAGAACCTTATTCTCAAATAACCTTAATCTCTGTTCCTCTCTCAAAGTGAGAGTCTAAGTTTCACAACCATACAGAACAACCGGTAATATAACTGTTTTATAAATTCTAACTTTCAGATTTTTTATTATTATCTTTATTATTACCATTATTAGGGCCTATCATTATTATTATTATTATTACTATTATTATCATTATTATTATTATTATTATTATTATTATTATTATTATTATTATTATTATTATTATTATTATTATTATTATTATTATTATTATATGCCATTTTATTGGTATCAGTATTGAATAGTAGCGAAGTTTACAATATCTCCAACATTTTCTGGGTAGCCACAGCTGAGGAAACGTTCGTTCCAATCTGATGCTGCTGAAAACTTCTTCACGACCGATGTGGCATGTTTGTAGAATTTGAGGTTTTTCTGTTGATATTATTATTACTTCCGAAATACTTGCTTTTTGCGTATAATTTTTGGACTAATTTTTACTACTTCTAGTGTAATTACTACTGATATTATTATTATTATTATTATTATTATTATTATTATTATTATTATTATTATTATTATTATTATTATTATTATCATTATCATCAAACATGCCCACTCGCTGTTCTATCAGCTGCCAGCTTCTCACCAAAGCGACCAGAGTTCCGTTCCCTGCAGGTCCTGTAACCTGTGATGTACTGTAGAAAAGATTTTTTTCTACTACTTCTCATTTTATGTACCTGAATTACCTCAATGATATGAACTTTTTCCCTATGAGCAGCATCCGTGGTTTAAAAGAGACATTAAATAAATAGTTACGTAATACGAAAGTTATGTTGTGGCACTGCTTTGATTGACAAGAACTATATGACGCGGAGTGGAGTGAAATGTAACGGAGCGGCGTCGTAAGCAAAACAAGGCAACTAGCCGCTGGCCTGGGGCACGGACTGGCCAGCCGTTTATGTATCATTACGTACACAGACCCACGTGTTGCTGCCTGGCTCGTTTCCTTGTTCGCAGCCAGGGAGAGGATTCCATTTGTTCGGAACTCCCTCTGGTCTCGTTGCTAATAAAAGTAATTCCTCCCTACTTTATTAAATAGTAAAACTTCCTGTCTTTCCATTTGCAATCCTATAAGCCTACAGCTGGTGATTTGTGTGTTTGGAGATCAAAGTCTCGTAACATTACAGAGATCGTAATTTTTAAAGAGAAGTGGGAAAATGCGGAGAATTTTTCGGAATTGTTGAAACATGTAATACCGGGTGCCCCTCTTGAACCTCTCAGATTTGAATAGCTTATGAAAACAAATAGTAAAAACACTTCACGGCATTTTTGTCACCTTCATTAGTAAGTACAACCCGAACAATTTTACAAAAATAATCAGTAGCAGGTTTCAACATGAACTTCATCGGTTGCACGAACATTATCTAAACAATACTCAATTTTTTTTTCGGAATATGTATTATATAGCTTTCGGATTTTAAATATTAGCCTATAGTACTGTACCTGGTTGACTAGTTACAGCCTGTTATGGGCCATCTTCTCAACTGGTTGGTGCTGGTCTTGGCATATAGGCTAATAATAATAATAATAATAATAATAATAATAATAATAATAATAATAATAATAATAATAATATTTATATTTATATTTTATATTTATTTAATGTGCTGTACGACATATTATTATTATTATTATTATTATTATTATTATTATTATTATTATAATAATAGGCCTAATAATAAGGAATTTCACAGATTTATTACAGGTGTATTTAAGACCTTGTAGAAGAAGAGTAATTAGTAACAGTGTCCTATTTATTCTTCTTGGAGCCAAATTTGTAACTTTTAAAAGTGTGGTTACTATGTTGAAGTGTATGTGTTGTAACGGATGCTTGATTGGTTATATATGTGAATCATAGTTATGGGATGCTTGATGTCGTCGCAATGTCTTAATTATAGTTTGATTGTGTTTGTGTGACTATTGTGTATTAATTTATGATGTATGGTACGGAAAGCTGCATATTTGTGTTATAGAAGTGTAACGTATGTGTGTCGTTAATGTTTTTGTATGTCTCAAATTGATGCCTGATGTTTGTTTTGCAATCGAAATGCCTAATTTACGGATTGTTTATGTTTTGTTTACATCGAGTAAGCTAATTTAATTTTCTTTTCCACCTCTCTTTATGCTTATCTTTTTTTGTCTAAAACTATAGCTCTAACGTACATATGTAGAATAGGGCTAACCCTCATTGGAGGTACAATAATAATAATAATAATGATAATAATAATAATAATAATAATAATAATAATAATAATAATAATAATACTTACAAATGGCTTTTAAGGAACCCGGACGTTCATTGCCGCCCACACATAAGCCCGCCATCGGTACCTATCCTGAGCAAGATTACTCCAGTCTTTACCATTATATCCCACCTCCCTCAAATCCATTTTAATATTATCCTCCCATCTACGTCTCAGCCTCCCCAAAGGTCTTTTTTCCTACGGCCTCCCAACTAACACTGTATGTGCATTTCTGGATTCGCCCATATGTGCTACATACTTACAAATGCCTTTTAAGGAACCCGGAGGTTCATTGCCGCCCTCACATAAGCCCGCCATCGGTACCTATCCTGAGCAAGATTAATCCAGTCCTTACCATTATATCCCACCTTCCTCAAATCCATTTTAATATTATCCTCCCATCTACGTCTCAGCCTCCCCAACTAACACTCTATGTGCATTTCTGGACTCGCCCATACTTGCTAAATGCCCTGCACATCTCAAACGTCTGAATAATAATAATAATAATAATAATAATAATAATAATAATAATAATAATAATAATAATAATAATAATAATAGGCCTAATAATAATAAATATAATCATATCAGCAGTAATTTCAGCAAAAGATACAATCACGAAGTAACTAAAAAATTATACATAAAAAGCAGATCTTTCGGAAGCAATAATAAAATCAATAGAAAAACCCGAAATTCTACAACATGCCATATCGGTCGTGAAGAAGTTTTCAGCAGCATCAGATTGGAACGAACGTTTCCTCAGCTCTAGCTACCCAGAAAGTGTTGGCGATATTGTGAACTTCGCTATTGTTCATTACCGACACTAATAAAATGGCATATAATAATAATAATAATAATAATAATAATAATAATAATAATAATAATAATAATAAAATCAGTAGTAAGTTCAGCAGAAGGTACAATAACGAAGTAACTAAAAAATTATACACAAAAAGCAGGACTTTCGGAAGCGATAATAATAGACTATTAATAGAAAAATCTCAAATTCTACAGACTTGCTACATCGGTCGTGAAGAAGTTTTCAGCAGCATCAGATTGGAGCGAACGTTTCCTCACCTGTAGTTAGCCAGAAATTGTTGGAGATATTGTAAACTTCTCTACTGTTCATTACCGATACCAATAAAATGGCATATAATAATAATAATAATAATAATAATAATAATAATAATAATAATAATAATAATAATAATAATAATAATAATATTGAAAGTTAGAATTTAAAAACAGTTATATTACCGGTTGCTCTATATCAGAGGTCTCCAAAAAGCTTATCGTCGTTCGTGCTCTCGATGCTGCCCGCCGAACAGAGTGTGCTGTAAGGCTAGAGCTGGCTGGGGAAAACCTCGGAAGAAACCAAAGGTCAGGACGAAGATCCTGCCAGTCGGTATAGCCGGTTTTAGAAACCAGATTTTCCTATTTATCGTAACTCCTCAAACTCATCACGATGTTGGGTAGACTCCGGTCCCATACACTGGCCGAAATTTCATGAGAAGTATTTTTTCTCTAGACAGGGCCGGGCACATTACGTGATTCTGAGAAATGAGCGCTGTGTGCTTTAAAGAGCGGGTCTTGCGAGCGCTGTGACGTAAGCATACTGTTCGTCATTCAGTGTCGATGCAGTGGTGACTCTGCAGTGTGATGGCGAACTTTGAAGACGGAGCTTCCGCTCATACACTAAAGCGTCCCGCTATTCCCAATGGTTTTAATGTATCATGGGAGGAGGAGTTCTTTTTGGTAGAGAGCAGTGGATTAACAAAATGTTTAATTTGGCATAAAACACTCCAACTGATCAAGAAGTTCAATATCCAACGACATTATTCTTTACAACATGCTACTGAATATGACAAATATGTTGGTAATGAACGCCATAAATTAATACAACTTAAAGAAGATGTTTTTCAGGTGTATTATATTAGAGTTTCTATTTGATATTTATATTGCATTATGAGTTGTTATACATTTAGTAATATATAATTTTAAATTATACAAATATGATATATCACAGTATAGTATATTACAGTTTATGATATATAATATGATATATATATACATATATTACTAAATGTACTATAATAACTTATAATGCAATATAAATATCGAATAGATACTCTAATATAATGTACCTGAGAAACATTTTCTTTAAGTTGTATTCATTTATGGTCATATATTATATTATATTATATTATATTATATTATATTATATTATATTATATTATATTATATTATATTATATTAAGTAGGGGAAGTGGAAGCCATACGCCTGTCTCGTAGAACCGTGGTGAGGATATTGCAGTATGTGCGTATGGGTTATGTAAATAAGCCTAATGATTTGTGTGTGTGCGCATAGAGCGAAGTTTATTTTATTAAATTAATAAGAGTGTTATAAATTCTGTAATGTACAATGGATTGATGTGATATCCTTATAAACTATTACACACTGACAGCCTGAATGACTAGAACAACCGTGGCTCTTGTTATATTAATGCAGGGAAGGTAGCTGTAATGCGAGTCCGCCACTGCGTGAGCGTTCTGCTCTGGCTTGGAATTGAAGTGCCTTGCGGAGCGAGAGCAGCTCTGGCCGACTAAATGGAGCCGCTCTCATGCCCGGCCCTGCTCTACGAGGACTCGAACCAGCGCCCATTCCGTATCGTTAGTCTAAGTTGTGACACTTTAGAACACAAGGTTACGGCTGGAAATAGTCATCGCAACTTCAATTAATTAATGATGTACCTAAACTAACGGCCGTCTGTAGAATTTAAGACAGAGCTAAATAGTACAGAAGTACAGACAGCCTTGTAAAATTTCAATCCTAATGCTGTTACTTTTTGAGTTACAAAAATTGGGATGATTTGCATATGCAAGTATACATCTCACACTCTATACGCATGCCTCTCTGTCTTTAATGGCATGGTTCACGGTATTGTTGAAATTGAATGAAGCACTCAGGGGATGCATTATCATCGCAACAGGTTATGATTAAATTTCGCCTCCGGCTCCATGCGACGCCAATGCAAGGACGTGTTTCCGTTACGTATTTGAGCAGACAGCAATTTTCTATCATGCGCAAGGCTCGTTTGTTTTATGAAAATAAAGCAACATCTCGAGCGGTGGATTTAATACCTTGTTGCTATGCAACGGAAGCACCAAACCACGTGCTACTTTGCCGTACAATGTGTGAGGAGTCCCCCCAATTATAACGAAAATTAAATCAAATTGTGATTCCCGTACGTTACGTAGCTCAACTTCTGGAATGCACATTTTCAATGCCGGAAACCCTGGTTCAGATCTCGATAAATGAGAATTGGATTTGCTAGCTAGTTCTTTTTTATTACATTTTATAAAGTACACAGGCTTTCAAAGATATCTGACCTCCAATTTTCTGATCGTATTTAAGCGAACTTTCTAACCACGGGATAAGTGAGAACCAAAGATATAAAAATATTGACAAACTTTGAAATAGTTCTGCTAGTTTTCAACAGTGGCGTAGCATGAAATTTTGAGCAGAGGAAGCTAACTTAAGTTGTCTTTCATGTATATATGAGAAAACGTATTACAAAAATACAGTCTTAAAATAAATAGTAGTCAATGTCAAGTCAGCAGTCGAAGATTGGTTGGAACCTCGTAAGTAACACCATTAAGGCATCGCCTCAAATGATACGTAGTAAAATATGATTTCATGGTTTACACATATCTTTAACAAAAAGACACGGTCATTTGTTTTTTAAATCGCACTTTTGTTCGTAAGTCAGTCTTGATAATAGAATTGTCCTAAAAAAATTCAAGTAAATTTGGTGTCAGGAACTGTTATTTCACTCATTATTTATTATATCAGGCACAATGCACATTAACACTTCAAGTGAATACAACTCACGAAAGGGATAACTCGGAAAATAAATTATTTTCATTATAAAAGCTAGCTTCTTGCGAGCCTTGCGACCAGGGTAGTTTAGTTAGAAAAGGATGGAAAATCCGCAGGGTGGGTTACACAGAAGAATGAGTGAAAGAAACAAGTCTGCTTAGAAGCTGGTGTGTGCAGACTTCTTGTTTACTGCTGCATCACAAATCATCCTGAGCTGCCGCATCACAATATTTAACGCATAAATATAAACTCTATTAAAATTAACAAATAGTTTTGTTCCTAAACTGCAGGTTTATTATGAAATCTTTATTAACTGGGGAAGCTGAGCTTTTTAGCTTACATTGACGCTACGCCACTGGGTTTCAATAGGTGACATTGGGACGGATAATAAAGTATTTGGGAAAATTACGATGTAGATTACAGTAAGTATTGTGCTGACATCATAATAATTGACCGTGATAAAAACAACTGGTCTCATTCTTGACCCCACTGTAAGGTTCGAAATTAATGAAGATCAACCAAAACAGGTACATGAAGAGAAACGCGCTATTTACCATCCATGCTGTGATGATCTCAGTCATAAATATAATATTCAAGATTAGAATGTCATTGGACTTATGTTTGATGCGCGAGGAACAATTCCCAACTTTGCATTGGAGATCCTCAGAAAATTAAAGGTTCCTGATAAGACTCTTCAGACAATCGCATCAACCATTTTAAAATCTTCATTGAACATCATCAATCACCATCTCTATTCATCTTTATAATATTCAATGTATATTACTTATTTTCAATAAATTTTTATCGTTTTGATAGCTACCAAATCTTGTCGCAGAATATTCTTTTTTAAAATTTCATTATGTATTTTTTTTAATTAATTTACATTTTCTTTTTTGTTCATTTGAATTGATTAGGATGGCGATATTTTAAATCCAAGATTTGGACGGCTATCATTTCGATGATATTCTTCTTATAATTGACAATATCAGCGGTATCCCGCTAAATCTCATGTTTTTTTTTTTTACAATTATTTGAGGGGGATGAAATTTTTAATTTTATAATGTTGGTATACCTATTTATGTCCATAATTGGCGACACTGATTTATCTTCGTCATTACTCATAAACTTTCCGCTCAATATCGACATAGACGTGTTTTATTGTTTAAATTAAACTTAATTGAAATAAATAATTATTTAGACTGGAAAGTTTTGAAATGAAAGCCCTGTATACATAGACCATTCAGTAATTAAATATACAAATTGCTATACCAAAGTAACGTCACTAGTTATGTACTATATTGATGGTGTTTAGATTAAAGAGCTTAACCTCATTTTTGAATGTGACTTTTTTGCTGTAATTAGTGTAATTAATTAAAATTTAATTACGAAACATGAAAATATGTTTTTTGACAATTATGTTTACATTCCTTCATATAAAGTAACTAATAATAATATGTTAAAATTTAATTATAATTTTTTCTGAAAAAAAATTCTTTTGTGGGATAAGCCCTTTTACCTGAACACCGTCGATATTTTGTGGGCACATATTGGCAATCTTGGCTATTGCTGCACAATATCAACGAAGATAAAAAGTACATGTAAAATATCTCAAGTTAATTGTAAAGATAATGTGTCCACTTGAAGTATGCACACTAATTGAACAATGATCAGTGATACTGTGTCTTGTATATACAGGGACATCATTTTATTTTTACTAACATTTTTAATATTAACTTGCCTATACCTCTGGATCAACGCCGTTTGCTACCTCCTTCCACGACTGGAGTTCGATGATACTGGCGTAATGTACAAACAAATCACTTTACTGGGTATAGGAGGGAAGAAAAGTAGTTCAACCATTTACGTAAACAAGGAAATATTGCGCTTTTGAGTTTGATCATTTTCATTAGGTTTTTGTTTAATTAACCTAATGAAAATGATCACGAACTGAGCTGTCCATGTGGATGTATTCATTATGCAGTGTATATTATACTGTCTACAATACATTGTCGTAGAATATAGAGACTGAAGTTAAATTGAAAAATAATCATAATATGGATATTTAAACACATTTTTAAAATGGTGGCCGTTCATTTCGATACAGGCTTCAGTCCTAGTGTGCATATTATCGCACTATAGACTATTGTATCTAATCCCAATTACCAGTTTCGTTCTTTATACTAGTAACTCATGTTGAAATAATTCTGTACCTACTCTATAAAAGAGTACCTTACGTACTGTAAATTCAATCTTCACTTCTGCCCGATCCGAAAAGATAAAATTACTCAGACATGCTATCTACTGTCCGTCCAAGTGGTTATGTCGTAGGGTCGTAGAAAAGGGGGGGGGAAGCACGTGACAGTTAATTACTTAACGAGGCCCTATTTAAGTTATTTTTAATACTTGTATAATATTACGTAGACGTCCAATTCCTAACAGAAATTAATGTTCTCAGAAAAGAGCTAAGACAACCCAGCCACTATCTGGCGAATAAAAGCTGGTGGGGGGAAACCGGGATCGACGTAGGCAAATGGACGACAGTACCTGTGCGAAAATGATTCAATATTGAAAGCTCTTTCGTCACTGGAAAACGCGAACATATTTTTGGAATGTACTGTTTACTATGACCGTAAGGCTACTACGGCTGTATTAAGGTCTTGGATCTATGTGGAGGACGGTTGAACTTCATTAGTAGAAGGGGTGGGAGTGAAGTACATTCAAAAACTCAGGTACAATAAAAATTGAAGTAAAAATAAAATGATGTCCCTGTAGAAGTAGATTTAGAATGTGAATAAAAATGTTTAAGAATGTCATACTGTGTCTTGTATATAGGAGTAAGTTTAGAATGTGAATAATAGTACATTATGCAACTCGCTTGCGCTCGTTTCATAAATATCCATACTTGCGTCTTAATTACTATCATTATAGGCAAGTTTCATACGACTTTTTATGCTCGACCATACTTCCAACTTGAAATTATTCAGATGTATACATTTTATTTGTATCTGACAAGATCGGAAGTGACCTTGTTCTAGGTCGTGAATTGTGAGATGTGCGCAGACGCGAAAGTATTGATTTTTTTCCGAGGAACAATAATGTCATTGACCTTGATGTAATCCCGTTAAACTTGATATAACCTTGATTATTGAATTCGACATTGAAAAACGAGATGACAAATTGAATTTATTTGAATATTATTTATAATTAACGCTAATTATTATAACAGAACATAACCTTCTGCGACAGTATTGGATTTCCAGCCTCCGTGACTTTTCGCTAATTCTCTTTCGATTGCATATCCGACAATAATCGATACTTGCGGTTTTATAACGGTACAAAGCTGATTTGTCATTGGCTGAACACCTGTAAGCTGAGATGTCATTGGCTGAACACCTGTACTTTAATGACATGCATTAAAGGACTGCTACCAGGTGTATAATTACTACATTTCGGCATGGTCGAGCATAAATATATTTAAGAATGTGTAAACAAAATGACATGAATTGCATGAACCATTCCACTTTCTATAAGTGGGCTGGCATTTTTGAATAATTTTTTAAACAGCCACTCCTAACAGATCTTCAAACACTAGACAAGTCTGTTAAAATCGACTACTATATGGTAGCGTGCGGCAAGTACTTTTAACATTGGTGCGATAGGTATTTTAGCACTCACTTTCATTTTATTGATAAGTATGGCTAGGATGCTGATGACCTATAAATCATGAAAAAATGTCCTAAAACAATGCATTTATGAACTAAAAATCTTTCAAAAATGCCCTTAAAATGCCCTAAAATTGATCTTGCATAATTGGGTTAGTAGGAATATTAATATTTAGACTAGTAATAAATTAAATTCTAGTACCAACATTCAAGTTTATTTAATTTTACGTAAATTTTCTAAGTAGTACACTTTAATTAATTATTTTATCTGATGTAGTTTCATATAGTCTACCACAAGGCCACCCCTAACAGGAACTAGCAGGTATAGAAGAGTCTATATTGAAGGGGTGGTTGGACTGATCCATTACGTTGGGGGTGTACTACGTTAAAATGACAATATTTGTGTAGAAAAACGATTAAAATAATATACAAAATAATGAGTAACTTATTATTTGAAAAAAAATGTAGAGAAAATATAAAGGAAATAAATTATATTTTACATTAATAATGGAGATTTAAAATTAAATGAAAATAACCCAAAAATGACCGAATAAAACAAAAAAATGCTCTTATGAGTTGTAAGAGGTAAAAAATGCAAACAAATGCCCTAACAAATATGTTTTAAACACTCAGTTTATCACATAACATATAAATACTAAAGCAGCAATATTTCTGGCTTACTAGTCGACCTGGTTGGCGAGTCGGTATAGCGCTGGCCTTCTATGCCCAAGGTTGCGGGTTCGATCCCGGGCCAGGTCGATGGCATTTAAGTGTGCTTAAATGCGACAGGCTCATGTCAGTAGATTTACTGGCATGTAAAAGAACTCCTGCGGGACAAAATTCCGGCACATCCGGCGACGCTGATATTACCTTTCTAGTTGCGTGCGTCGTTAAATAAAAACATAACATAACATTCTGGCTTACTAGAAAAAAAGATGCAATTTCATCAAAATCCTAGCCCTATTGAACGATTGAGAATTAAATATGCCCATACGCTTAATTGTTAAAGTTCGGGGTTCAGCAGGGTTTTAACCTAGGGGCATCCCGATCTTCAGTTGAATGCTCTATCGCCGCATGCATTTAAAATAATGAAGTTTCACTATTGCGATGAGAAGGAATACAGCAATGGAGAAGTTGGGGGTATTGTCTCTATATCAGCACGGACGAATGGCTGTCTAAAAAATAGTGTGTTAAAAGTGACTTTATTTATTTTTATTGTTCGTTGGTAAACTCGGCCTGCGACCACGTTTCGCAAACATCCCTACTCATCATGTAAAATGTCACTTTTAACACTTGTAACATAAATAATTATTATCGTTTTTCGAAATCCATTGCTCTCGATCGCATTTCAAGATTTCAATCAGCGAGCCTTGCATCTCACACCTAGCATGGTCAAAGTTGGACAACGAAGGGTGACTATTTAATTTAAAGACGTAGCTAAAAATAATAAATTGGAGGATCTAAGCTACACAAATATAGCTTGGCTGTGCAGCATATCTTTACGTAGAACTGCGCATGGGTGCGATCGCCTGTACTCAGGTGCACAGCTTTCCTAAGCTGCGTACCTTTAGCCTACGTATATAGGTAGAACAGCTTGCGGCCACCGGCGTGGCTCAGTCGGTTAAGGCGCTGCCTGCCCGTCTGAAGTTGCGCTCGGGCGCGGGTTTGATCCCCGCTTGGGCTGATTACCAGGTTGGGTTTTTTCCGAAGTTTTCCCCAACCGTAAGGTGAATGTCAGGTAATCTATGGCGAATTCTCGGCCTCATCTCGCCGAATACCATCTCGCTATCACCAATCTCATCGACGCTAAATAACCTCGTAGTTGATACAGCGTCGTTAAATAACTAACTAAAAATAAAAAAAAAAAAACAGCGTGCGGAAAAAACAAGAGGAATTCAAGGGCTGCAATGGAATTACAAAGAGAAGGGAGAATACGGGAACAAGAAGAATACAAGGAAAAAGTGTGAAAGGCAAGGGCAAAGTTGTGTATACAAGTCTACAACTTCAAGAATACAAGGAAAAAGTGTGAAAGGCAAGGACAAAGTTGTGTATACAAGTCTACAACTTCAAGAAACAAGGAAAAAGTGTGAAAGGCAAGGACAAAGTTGTGTATACAAGTCTACAACTTCAAGAATACAAGGAAAAAGTGTGAAAGGCAAGGACAAAGTTGTGTATACAAGTCTACAACTTCAAGAATACAAGGAAAAAGTGTGAAAGGCAAGGACAAAGTTGTGTATACAAGTCTACAATTTAAAGAATACAAGGAAAAGAAAGTGAAAGCAAGGAGAACGAAGGTAATGCAGAGAGAACAAGAGAAATATAAGGAGAACGGGAGAAAAAGAGAAGGAAAACAAGGAGAGCAAGTGGAACAGACGAATGGCAAGAGGAAGATAAAGATGGAAAGGGGCAGGAAAAAAAATATTATGTTTTATTTAACGACGCTTGCAACTGCCGGTGTGCCGGAATTTTGTCCCGCAGGAGTTCTTTCACATGCTAATAAATCTACTGACATAAGCCTGTCGCATTTAAGTGTGGTTAAATGCTATCGACCTGGGCCGGGATCGAACCCGCAACCTCGAGCACAGAAGGCCAGCGCTATACTAACTGCGCTACCGAGGCCGACTGAAAAGGGCAGAAACAATAACAATGAGAAGGAAAATAAGGGAAAGACATGCAAAACCAAGAGAAGTAAAGAAATAATAAGAGGAGAACAAGGAGAACGCGAAGAGAACAAGGGGAGAAAATGAAAAGAGAAAGAGAAAATAGTAAAAAAAATTGCAAAGATAAGAAAACACGAAAAAAGAAAAGAAATAGAGAAAAGGAGGAACGGAAACAACAAAAAAAGAAAATAAATAGAGAAATGAAGAAATTGCGAAACAAAGAGGAAACGAAAGAAAAATAATTAGTGAAATAAAAATGAAAAAAAGAATTCAAGGGGAGTAAAGCAGGGAAGAACGCATAACCCAACTTTCCCATATTATTTTAGCGATTTTGCACGTCTACTATCAAGAGTCACTACGAGACTCTTTTAATATGAAGATGTGGTAGAACTCACGCGCTTTGAGTCAGTAATTAACAGGGATCGGGTTCACTTTGTTTCCTTGAAGAACAGTCGAATGAAAGGCTTCGAAGGCATCCAGGAACCGATTTGATTAGAACTGTGAGCCCAATAAAAATGCCTTTCTTTCTTGGGTTCGAACCCGCATTATTTAAATCGGTAGCCAGTCGTTATTCCAACTGGGCTATCCCCACTGTTTCAACTGTTCGTAAGTCTTAATTAATCTGAACTGGTATTAAGTCTTGATCTCCTTGGAGACCATTCAAGTTTCCACAGTTTAAAAGGACTGCGGGCATAATAAAGGACTTCATGTCTTCATGTGTTTAACAACCTCATGTTATACACGTGATTTCGAGATTTCATGAGAATTAAGTACGAAGCAAATAAAATTAAACATCATTTTCTACTATTTTTCTTACCACTGAAGAAATATATTGTAATGGACCAGCTACAGTGGCGTAAATGTCCTTGTAATGGGGCTTCGGTTATGAAAATTGTTTCTACGTTCGTTTGACGCTTGAGAAATCCAGCTAAAATGTAGCAACTTTAATATATGTTATGTTTATAGAGAAACAAGTTCGAATACAGAAAATGGTGGCTTGTGGCCAGAAACTGATCAAATCAAGGTTATTTAGTGAGAATAAAAAGAAGAGAAAAGTGTCAGTTCCAATACGTGAAGTTGTGTATAAAACAAAAGTGAAGTACAAATAGTTCCACCTTTAATACCTCCACGGAGAACTGGTTAGCTTACATAAGTCATCTGCTGCTAGTTTCAGATGCAATCAAAGTTGTCGTGGAACAGAAATTTCAACGACAAGAATGAAATATTAAAATTTCACACATAATCCATATATTATTTTGGTATTAGGACACTCAAAAGTCACTTCAAATTTTACAGAACGTTGTGAATATCTTAATAATTTATTTGAGAAAGAAAAAAAAAACACTGTGTTGGGTACGATCGAGTATTTCATTTGTTACGTTCTGTATTTCCTTGGTTACCATTTTGTTGATTAAAACATTAATGATTTCATTAGTACCTCTACAAGAATTTTGAAGTAGTTATTAATTTGTTACGCTCTGTATTTCCTTGGTTACCATTTTGTTGATTAAAACATTAATGATTTCATTAGTACTTCTACAAGAATTTTGAAGTAGTTTTTCATTTGTTACGTTCTGTATTTCCTTGGTTACCATTTTGTTGATTAAAACATTAATGATTTCATTAGTACTTCTACAAGAATTTTGAAGTAGCTTTTCATTTGTTACGTTCTGTATTTCCTTGGTTACCATTTTGTTGATTAAAACATTAATAATTTCATTAGTAGGCCCTACTTCTACGAGAATTTTGAACTATTTTTTCATTTGTTACGTTCTGTATTTCCTTGGTTACCATTTTGTTGATTAAAACATTAATGATTTTATTAGTACTTCTACAAGAATTTTGAAGTAGTTTTTCATTTGTTACGCTCTGTATTTCCTTGGTTACCATTTTGTTGATTAAAACATTAATGATTTCATTAGTACTTCTACAAGAATTTTGAAGTAGTTATTCATTTGTTACGCTCTGTATTTCCTTGGTTACCATTTTGTTGATTAAAACATTAATGATTTCATTAGTACTTCTACAAGAATTTTGAAGTAGCTTTTCATTTGTTACGTTCTGTATTTCATTGGTTACCATTTTGTTGATTAAAATATTAATGATTTCATTAGTACTTCTACAAGAATTTTGAAGTAGCTTTTCATTTGTTACGTTCTGTATTTCCTTGGTTACCGTTTTGTTGATTAAAACATTAATGATTTCATTAGTACTTCTACAAGAATTTTGAAGTAGCTTTTCATTTGTTACGTTCTGTATTTCCTTGGTTACCATTTTGTTGATTAAAACGTTAATGATTTCACTAGTACTTATACAAGAATTTTGAAGTAGTTTTTCATTTGGTACCTTCTGTATTTCCTTGGTTACCATTTTGTTGATTAAAACACTAATGATTTCGTTAGTACTTCTACAAGAATTTTGAAGTAGTTTTTCATTTGTTACGTTCTGTATTTCCTTGGTTACCATTTTGTTGATTAAAACATTAATGATTTCATTAGTACTTCTACAAGAATTTTGAAGTTTCAAGTCTTGGATCTATTATTAAATATTAAAATAAAGCTGCCCAATGCTATTACAAAATCATTAGGAGACATTCTCAGGGTTTGAGTTAGAACACATAACAATTTAAGAGAAGGTCCATGTTCAATTCGTAATTACAGGGATTTAATTGGAAGGTTTGCGGAAATTCCTTTTGTTGTTGATGACAAATCTGGAAGGCCAAAGGTAGTTAATCAATGATGATACTGTTTCAGAGGTGTTTCAGGCAAGTAATGAAATTATTATGGAATTAATAGTATTAGCCAGACGTCCAGGCATCGTAAAATGAGTTACAGCACAGGTTGTAGAATTCTAAGAAAACATCTTATTCTTACGCATACAAAATAAAACCAGTGTTTGCACTCAAAACTGTGAAAAGCAGGAAAGGTGTGATTGAGTATTTGTACTAGCAGAGATTCAACTTAATAATAAATTGTGATTGTAGGTTTAGGCTGGTTGATACGAAACGTTTGACACCGTTGCGAATATAGTTTTTCAGTTTCCGAGACTTTGTAATACACTTCACAAATGTGTATTGTACAACATTTTTTGAACGATCATATTTTTAAAATTGCAAATACATATGTTTTGCATTGAAAATTTAGAGAAATATTATTCCAAAACCTTCGCAGAACTATATTGTAATAATAATAATAATAATAATAATAATAATAATAATAATAATAATAATAATAATAATAATAATAATAATAATAATGATTTATTTTAGCTGGCAGAGTTAAGGCCGTAAGGCCTTCTCTTCCACTCAACCAGCAAAAAGTATATATACATATGCATGAACTTACAAAGAATCCAACAATTTGATTTAGATGAGAGTTACATGTATACAAAAGTTATTTACAAATTAAACAACAAAATACTATGAACTATTAATTAAACACTGAAATAAACTGTGTAGCAGAATTAAACTAAAATACATAGAATGTTAATATATTTCAAATAATATTAGATAATAGAAAGAGATTATTACGAGACAATTAAAATACAGCACAATCAGGATGATGTCTAAAGAAAAAAGTAACAATGTAGTCAGTGATAGTTTAAATCAGTATGATTGGAGTGAAATGCTAATAAGGTTATCTTTTAAGCTGTTCTTAAAGGTGTTTATTGTCTTGCAGCCCCTAATACTTTGTGACAAGGAATTCCATTGACGCGAGGTGGATATTGTAAAAGATGATGAATAACAAGATGTTCTATGAAGAGGTATACTTAGCGTGCCACAGATAAGTGATCTGGTATTTACGTCGTGGCTAGAGTGTAGATAAGAGAAACGAGACGAAAGGTAATTTGGTGTTGAAGTGTGCAGAATTCGAAAGAGTAAAGACAAAGAGTAACTAAGTAACAATAAGTACCCTGTAATGGTCTATTTCAGTATAGTTTTATGTTATGAAGAATGGTTTCCCTAGCAACAAGTTTCTGTGTGGGAATTTTAACTTTCAAGGTCTGACAACAATAGCTGCAAAAAAACACACACGATTGTGCAAAAAAAAAGCTTATAAAACATTAAGAAAAGGTCTATGGAAAGGGAAAAATATACAATTTAAAATAGTAGAAAACAAAAGAAAAATATTCTGTATCACAGTAACTAACTTCCACGCACTCTCCAGTTTAATTTAATACATATTTTCTACAATGTAATATCTGATCATTCTTCAGTTATTGTCTTTATAAAAGATAGATTTATGCTAGCGTTTGAAACACTTGATGACGCCATAAATTCTTGTAAGGCGCCTCACTATTAGTCCACCTGGTGCAGCAAGTGACCAATACGGCGCGACATTTATTGATGGCCTGCCTCCATGTGCAATACGTCTTATGTAAGTTTTCCCAGCAGGATTTCCTATACATTATTCATAACACTTTGCACTCTCGCCAGAAGCTGTGAACTAGGAATTGACTTATATTGTTTTGTTTAATATGGGGCTTGAAATTCCTTGTCACTTCGTGTCATGCCTTGTCGCAAACCCCGCGATACCATGTCCAGCACTGTCCCGCACACATTTCTCATGTAAAAGTGGCATACGGTACGTTCATTTTCTCTACTGGATGCAGAATAAACTAATTTTCACATAAAACCATTTTTGTCTGTCGCTTAAAGCTAAAATTACAATTACCTAACGAAAAATTAGTAAAAAAGTAAAAAAAAAAAAAAAAAACAGCCATTTATGTTGCATAAATCTGTATTGGAAATTTGTGACGACAAATGACAATAATTACTAACAGTTTTATTTCTTTTAACAAGGTATCGTTGCATAAAATTTGTCATTTATAAAATAGAAACGCGAGCACGTTTTCTACCAATCCTTTGTTCTTGATAAACTTTCTTAAAAGTGTAGAAATAACATTTTGTGCGAGATCGTGCGTATTTGCTTGGTTTCCGCACAAAACCAATCCGCAGAAAGTGTGAAATTCCACACTCAGTATTCCCAACCTAACACACACAACAATTTCCCTCTTCTTACCGCTTAAGTGACACATTGATTTTACTGCTTTAGGCTTTTAACATATTATTTTTAGAGACGTTCAATATAGTAATAATTATAAATTGGAAACTTACCACTGCAATTTCACCTAAATTGCACTGTTAATTATTGTTTTTAAATATTTGCAAAAATTAAGTAAACTCTACAACTCCACTAAAGTTTCTGCATTCGTGATGCAAGTAACATTAAGGAAGCCGTGAAAAAATCAACAAGATTCCAGATGCCGATGTTATTACTGCAATATATTATATATAAATAATATTGTTAAAATATTAAAATGAAAAATAAATCATTACATAACCTTACCGTTTGTTTTAAGTTCGCATTTATAGACTAGGGGGGGGGGAGGGAAGACACGTATATCACGGCCTGCTGGAGTATAGTAAACACAGAAAAATTTAAAGCAACAATGTTGAAGATAGATATTTTTGTTTTGCAAATTTGCCGTCATTGAACAGAAACCAAGATGGAGATTTCATTGCAACTAATTAGAAATTCCTCTTTCAGGTATGTAATAAACGATCTTCGCAGAAAATAATGTACGATACACGAACGGTATGTTTTCTTTCAATTCTCGGAAATTAAAAAAGCTCAACTACGTTTCGCTTTTTCAATCTTTTCTTCGAACATGAAAACTTCAACATACCGCTCTTGTAACGCATATTACTATTAATGTGATATGACTTCATCTACAAGCAGTAACAATGAAGAAGAATTCATACATAGGCGGAGAGAATATTTAGGCCAAGAATAAATACTGATTTTTCAAGAGTTACAGTTTAAAGAAAGATTTCGCATGTCAAGAATTAAATTCGAGACATTTCTTGGTACTGCAAAGCTTTAGCCTATTTTCTCGTACATCCTGCAACACGATTCCTTGATTTTACGTATAACTAAGAGAAGGCTATTTTAATAGTAATCAAACACTGTATTTAAAAAAGTAATTGAAAAATTAGTAATAATATATTAATTTGAAAGATAATATAGCCTATAAATACATACTCTATTTAGTATTTGTATTTAGTAAACTGCCTTTGTACATTTTATGTTCTATTATTGGCTAAGACCACACCGTACACGAGCCTGGCTCTTACTGTAGTGGCTAGAAACATTTTTGTTTTATAATTTTAATTTGTACTTACTTTGCCTACTAGCTAGGTAGCTAAATAAATAAATACTAATTTAAATAAATAAATAAATAAATAAATAAATAAATAAATAAATAAATAAATAAATAAATAAATAAATAAATAAATAAATAAATAAATAAATAAATAAATAAATAAATAAATAAATAAATAAATAAATAAATAAATAAATAAATAAATAAATAAATAAATAAATAAATAAATAAATACCACAGCTCTCTTCCTAAAAGTTCGGCGAAATTCTCGCTCGTGTATATTTCCATTTGGTGTCGGTACTACCAGACCAATTAAGCACACGTGTGCAGTTGTTTTCATTTATTTTGATTTTACTTCCCTCGTCAAATTGGAAGAAAGCTGCCTATATATCGTTTTTTCCTCTTACTTTATCAAGAAACATGACGCTAAGATCGTTTTTTCCGAAAATGAAAAACATAAATGCTGAATATTTTGTGTGCATCACAGACCACGATTGTCTTTCTTCTTTCTTAATAAACTAAACGCAAAATTAAATGATACTTAAAACTGATTTTAGTAATGTGACAAGTTTTTAAATCCATAGTTTATTTTATTTTATTGGGTTATTTTACGACGCTGTATCAACATCTAGGTTATTTAGCGTCTGAATGATTATGAAGGTGATAATGCCGGTGAAATGAATCCGGGGTCCAGCACCGAAAGTTACCCAGCATTTGCTCGTATTGGGTTGAGGGAAAACCCCGGAAAAAACCTCAACCAGGTAACTTTCCCCGACCGGGATTCGAACCCGGGCCACCTGGTTTCACAGCCAGACGCGCTGACCGTTACTCTACAGGTGTGGACTTCAAATCCATAGTAAATTGTTACTTGTCACAAGTATTTTTTATACAACAGGCCCCAGATAAAATCAACAGGCATTTCCAACTCAGGCACACTACTCTACTGTTATTTCTAATCCTCCACCGTCAAAGGATTGCCTTTTGTTCTCGGAAACGTTTCCATTATGGCGGATAGCATCGAAAAAACGGAAAATGAAATTGCCTTATTTTATTAAAAGGGGACGGACATTATATCCAGAGCATAAAGGTGAGAAGGTGAGATTCCGATGGCTTTCAAATTCCATCAACCCCCTCCAAGTTTCCATTAAGTGAACAGGGAAATTCCAAGGCTGAGTACGCAGTCACATCATAACAGCGTTTGTCATTTCTACCTGATCAGTCTGTCTCTAGTGTTCGAACAGAGAATGTACTGTATAAAAATGTCGAAGTGTAAAGTGTTTTCTTTGGAAGATAAGGCGAATATTATAAATAACAGTGAACGTGGTCTTTCGCAAGCGGACATGGGTCGACAGCATAGTTTACGTAAATCAACTGTGAGTAACAGTATACAGTGTAATCAATTCCACAAAAATTCAATATTTTAATTACTGTATGATATATATTTTTTTTGTTTACAATCTTATTCACTCCTGTCATTTAAGGTTAGGGGAGAGAAACTTCGGATATAGTGAACCTCGGACATAGTGAACGAAATATGCAAGTCCGCAGAGGTTCACTACAACCGGAGTTGACTGTATTTACAAAATATAAACTTGTAATTATTTTATACAAATTACGTGTGTAGCCACATTTTCTTACGAGTACGACAAAGGTAGGCCTATAAAGAGTGTTTTAAAAATTTGATTTCAGGTATGTATTCCCTCATGTAGACAATATGGAAAGTTCATTACAACATGTGTCCGGAAATGCTTGGTTTCCGAATTATGGCCTTCAAAACAGTGATATTCACCGGAACGGTTTTCTTCCCGCAGGTAGTTGCCTTTACAGCACATGTTCAAAATGTCCACTTCCTGCTTGAATACAGGCTCACATCGATGTCTCATGGCCCTGATAACACGATCCCAAATTCCAGAAGTATTGCATATGTCCTCACAATCTGCCACAATTCGATTCCGAAAGGATTCCATGTCAGGCACCGGAGTCGAATACACCAATGATTTTAAATGGTCCCACAAGTAGAAATCGATAGGGTTCAAGTCAGGTGAACGTGGAGGCCAAGCATTTGGACCACCTCTACCTATCCATCGACCAGGCTACCTCTCCTGGTACAAACGACGAGACAGCGCAGCACTGCCGTCCGCCTTACTGTACATGAAGTGCACTTCTACCAACTCCTGATTTGAGTACAGTAGTGGCAAAAAAAACCGGATCAACAGAATAATCAAAGTCCCCGAAATGAGCCACTGCGCATGCCTCGCCCGCATTCACAAGATAACGAGTAATCTATTGGAATTGTTGTAGTTTCGACTGCTGACGTGTCCACACCTGTGGAGTAACGGCCAGCGCGTCTGGCTGCGAAACCAGGTGGCCCGGGTTCGAATCCCGGTCGGGGTAAGTTACCTGGTTGAGGTTTTTTCCGGGGTTTTCCCTCAACCCAATACGAGCAAATGCTGGATAACTTTCGGAGCTGGACCCCGGACTCATTTCACCGGCATTATCACCTTCATATCATTCAGACGCTAAATAACCTAGATGTTGATACAGCGTCGTAAAATAACCCAATAAAATAAATAATAAACTGCTGACGTAGCCCATTTCGAAAGCCATTATAAAATAAGCTGGTAAAATTCATGTTCTGGGAATAATAAGTTAAGTAGTAAAATGTCACTGCAATCGAAAAGTATTGGGAATAAGTTTGAATAAGAAACAAAAAAAAGTTTCCTTCCTAGGCAGGATTCTAACCATGAAAGCCTTAGTTATCAGTCTATCGTGGCTCTGGAGTGAACAAGGCTCTGAAATCAGCTATAAGGGTAGGTCCGGTTTTTTTTGCCACTACTGTACATGTCGCACAGTACGACGCCAAATACAACACTCAATGTATCCTTCGCCTCGGAATTAACTGTCAGAGTGTCCTCTGTTAATATCCTCTGTCACGGCGCCTACTGCGGGAATAAAAACGTTGCGGTGAATATCACTGTATTGAAAGTCATAACTCGGAAACCAAGCATTTCCGGACACACGTTGTAATGAACTTTTTGTATTTCTACATATGGGGAATACATATCTGAAATTATGCCCTATATTTAAAAAAAAAACACCCTCTATATATTGAAAATAATACTATATTCATCTCATTTATAGCATTAAATAAACAAAAATAATTAATTGTGGTGTTAAATAAATAAACAAATAAAATACGGTAAAATACAGTATTAAATGAAATGTAATAGACAAAATGTTAAATAAATAACAAATAAACAAGTGAAATAAAATGCACTATGTAAACAAATAACTGAAGTAGAACTATAAACAAAGATGAAAAAATCATTTAAATGTTATAAAATTTACGATAAAAAGCTAGTTGTAATTGAACAGAGTGCTATGGGGATATATTCTATTCTTGTTCGAAATCATTCAATTGCATGTTATTACTAATGGTTATTCAGTAAACGAGTTGGGTGGATATCGATTAGTCGAAACACAAGGTGCAATTAATCAACTGCTTTGTGTGGCCTCATGGGTAAACAAAAGAGCACGACAATAATTAGGTCTACATGGTGCGTAAAAATATCATCATGTGAAAGAGTGGTCGCGCCGTGGCGTTAGGACAAGAGGATCGACGGTAGAACGGACAAATGCTTTTAATTCTCCCCTTCTACAGCAATCCGTCAGCTACCCTGTCCTCCGCTCGGTATTTAATTTATGTCCTGACTGAAACAATTACACCTCATATCACAATAAATTCCTATTTCTTCTTCATCTTTCTCTTTTCACGTCTGTCAGTTGTTTTTAATCTGCAAAAGTTCCTACCGTCCCAGTCTTCGCCTTACAAGTAATGACGAATTCAGGGGGTGATCCGAGGGATAATTTCCCCCCTCCGCGAATTTCGGAATGCCCCCTTCCTGGAGATTTCACACTTTTCTAACCAAAAACAGTATAATATTATATTTAAAGAGTTTAAACAGGAATCCTAAACTAAAATTATTAAACAATACATTATTCAAAAAACAAGTGCTTGAATTGTTTTTAAAATTATAATCATGTAAATTCTTATTATTTCTTTATTTTTTTCTGTCACCTTAACAATGTTGTATTCTTAACTTAGTATGTTTACGTATACTGGGTGTTCATTTCAAAGTGTGTCATGACCAGTGGCGTAGCGTCAATGTAAGCTAAAAAGCTTAGCTTCCCCAGTTAATAATAATTTCATAATAAACCTGCAGTTTATGAAGAAAATTATTTATTAATTTTAATAGAATTTATATTTACGCGTTAAATATTGTGATGCGGCAGCTCAGGATGATTTGTGATGCAGCAGTAAACAAGAAGCCTGCACACACCAGCTTCCAAGCAGACCGGTTTCTTCTGTGTAATCCACCCCGTAGATTTTCCATCCCTTCCTAAGCTACCCTAGTCGCAAGGCTCGCAAAGAAGCTAGCTTTAATATTTAAAATAAGTAGTTTCCGCGTTATCCCTTTTCGTCAGTTGTGTTCAGTTGAAGTGTTAGTGTGCATTGTGGCTAATATAATAAATAATGAGTGAAATAACAGTTCCTGACACTAATTTACTTGAATTTTTTTAGGACAATTGTATTATCAAAACTGACTTACGAACAAAAGTGTGATTTAAAAAACAAATGACCGACTCCCTTGCTGTCAATGAAGGACACAACCAAAAGACAGACGCATACTTACGTAATGATACTAATATTGTGATTTCTCTAAGTATGACAGGGAGTGAGCTAATGTTATACGTATACGTGTCTATTTGTTAAGAGATATGTGTAAACCGTGAAATCATATTTTATTACGTATCATTTGAGGTCATGCCTTATTGGTGTTACTTACGATGTTCCAACCAATCTTCGACTGCTGACTTGAAATTGACTACTATTTATTTTAAGACTGTAATTTTGTAATACGTTTTCTCATATTGCATGAAAGACAACTTGAGTTAGCTTCCCCTACTCAAAATTTCATGCTACGCCACTGGTCATGACGTCACTGTTGTTGGGTCACCGATTTGAAGCGAGTTTCAGCTGATATGTTAGAGAAGTTGCCTATTATTTAAGGCGTTCTTCAATCTGAACTTGAGAACGTGTACGGTATAACTTGAACGTCGTAGCAACAGATGGCGGTCTGTACGGTCTGTGTGCTACCATAACCTCTTTCGAACTGTGTTTTGCGCCGGCAAGTCGTACGCAGGGTATTTGTTATCATCGGTTGCGTACGGTAACATTCCACAACACAAATCAAATGCTCCGTGTCCATGTTGACCGTCGAAGTTAATGTCAACAAATACGTAAGTAATCGTCTTAACCCTCTCCCCATATCCCGACAGTACGTATTTCCAAACAGTTCACATTCCTGCCACTACCGGCGTTATCGTACATATCGGTACGTACTCTTCAGAATGAACGCCGTACTTGCTAGCCAACTTCTCTGCCTCTTAGATTAGATTGAATTCTCTAGGCTCATCAGCTAGCCACATGACGGCATACAGCGAGCCAAGACACATTTTGAACTGAACACCCAGTACTGTAGGCCAGGCATGTCAATTGATGCCCACAGGAGCAAGCGCGCGCCATAGAGCCCAGGGGAGCCTGAGCGCTTTACAGCGGAAAGGAAAGAGACAGACGAGAGAGGTAGTATATGCCGCTTGGTCGAGTTATATACAGGGATGGCCAGCACTGATTCAACGGATAAAGCGAAGAGAACTTATTAAAACTGTATCCATGTTAATTTTTAGATTTGTCTGAGATGTATAAGTGCATTATAAGAATGTAAGTTTTAATTTTAATGCTCATTTTTCACAAGTTTGATTTTTTATTCAAAGGAATATTTTTTTTTCAATTTTTTTATACAAAAGTGAAATTTTCAGATATAGGCTTATTTACTTAGTAGCTAGCCTTACATGTACTGAATCAATGTTGTCGTAAATCTAATATACCGTAAATACGTATTACTGAAGATAGTGTATTACAAATTTGAAAATAATCGCATGGAAAATTAATGCTTGTAAGAAAATGAATTAACAAAGCAACTACTGTTATATCATAAGCAAAAGATATATGCCATGTGTTATAAAAATGTCAGCTCTATAGCTTCAGCAGGTTTCGAGAAAATAATTTAATATTTTTATGATAGGAAGTTGCTCACCAATATCACCTTAAAAGCATAATGCGATAAGAGTTTTGTTATGTAATATTAGTTACACTTAAAATAGATACAGTACCTAGGTAACTTTGCTTTGTGCTGTAATATTGTTTTGATTAGTTCATTGATTACTTGTATAAGGCTAAAGATACCACCAAGATCAATTCCAACTTATCATGGCATACTCTGTCTCTTTTTTGGGGGGGGAGGGATATCACTTTCTTTATGAATGATATGTTTCATTCACTTAGTACAGTATAGTTGTTGGTACTATGGAATTTATGTGAATATTCCTTCTTAACTCTTTATTATGTTATTAACGTTTAAAACACAACTGCAATATCAAGAAGTTGGTGAAAATACTTTTATTTTGCAGACAATATAGTTAATATCAAATAGAAAGGAGCCATATAAAAATAACGACATAAAATTTCACGTTCCGTTTGAAATTCGTGCACCACTGTTTTCTTAATCCAACAGGCTGCTTATTCCTCCTTCCGTAAGTAGCGCTTGATGCCCGCTCACTAAGTCAAGGTCAGAAAAATGCGCTTGCTTTGACATCACTGCTGTAGGCTATAGTACCGTTGGTGTGTTTGTTTGTTTTTGTTTTTATTCTTATTCTTTTTAAACTTTATGTGTAATTACATTTAACAGTTTAATTACAGTTGTGATTATTATGATTATTATTATTATTATTATTATTATTATTATTATTATTATTATTATTATTACAGTGAAACCTGTTCAAGACGGAAGTGACATGGTCCTCATTTTTTTTTCGTTGTGGACAGGTTTCCGTATTATTCAGGTGTGACATTAAAATGGAATATTTTATCATTCATATACATGAAAAACAAAATGGCATGCCGCAAACTGCAAGAAGTACAAAATATTCCATTTAACACTACTCACATTAAATCAGCTTTCTGTCGCTTATTACGTTGGTGAATCATCTTGATTAAAATCTCATTTTCTGTAGAAATATTATCGTAACTCACTCATTAGTCATTAAACATTACTAAAGTTTACTAATCTCATTCTATTTAATATCTAACACTATACTCTAATACTGTACTGCATATCACTGCACATTATTAATTAATTGGACTAGGAGCCATCTATTAGAAGCCTTCAATTCTGGTTTATTTCATTTCTTTCCCAGTTCAATAGCTTGCTTTGCAGAACAGATCCAGAAACTGGCTTGTTCTTTGAAAGGTCATGAAGAACCCACTCCCACAAAAGTTCATTTATTTCCACATAAACAGTTGCTTTCTGGTTCCTTTTGTGTCGCCAATATTGGCCGCACGCCCTCACTCATTATGATCTTTATTTTTTAAAGTGTCACACCTGAGTTTTCCACAACTGAACTTCAGTATTATTTCACATAGACTTTGTTTTTTTAGTTTTCCTTTATCTCGGTAACTTTTACTTCATCACTTAATGTTAATGCCACATCTTATGCAACTTTTTTTTTACCTGAAAATCACTACACTTGCGCTCTATTTAGCTAAATACGACAGTATACGGGTGTGAAGCATTGAAAATCTTTGAAGGACTCGTGTGCCTAGTCAACAGGGTAATAAAATTAATGACCGACAGGCCAACACACCCTCGTGCCCTCCAGAATTTTGCAAAGAAAACTTGTTTTTATCTTAATGACCTATATATTTTGTATATTCCTTGAAATTACACGCTGTTTCAAAATATAGTTACAAAATATAGTGTGTCCAAAATATTGTTTCCGTTTTGAACAGTAGCAGACAGTTTCCGTTTCCGCGTTGGACAGTTTCCGTTTTATTCAGGAAAAATTATACATAATACATACAAATTTCGCCGGGACCAATAAATTGTTCCGAAATAGACAGGATTCCGGATTATTCAGGTTCCGATTTGAACAGGTTTCACTGTATTATTATTAGCCTATTATTTCATTTATTTTTTTTTCTTCTATCCGGTTTTCATTCTTGGTCACACCCGAACTCAAGCATCTTGCAGTCCACACCTGTGGAATAACGGTTAGCGCGTCTGGCCGCGAAACCAGGTGGCCCGGGTTCGATTCCCGGTCGGGGAAAGTTATCTGGTTGAGGTTTTTCCGGGGTTTTCCCTCAACCCAATATGAGCAAATGCTGGGTAACTTTCGGTGTTGGACCCCGGACTCATTTCACCGGCATTATCACCTTCATCTCATTCAGACGCTAAATAACCTAAGCTGTTGATAAAGCGTCGTAAAATAACCCACTACAAAAAAAAAGCATCTTGGTTTTTCGGGTGTGACCCAGTTACATTGTATTTATACAATAAATTGTAATATGTAGGCTATTTTACTATGAGATTGTAAATCAATTTCGAATTTTGGAGAATATTCATATACGAGTATTACAATAATATTGTAAAATATTTGTTTTTGTAAAGGGTGCGTCAGAAAGAACGGATGGATTTCAAACTATCGATACGCAACGAGGAGAGAGATATAGTGAGGGGGACCACGACTGTTGGGTCAGCCATAGAATGCAGTTTCAGTTGAGAATATGGTGTTGGTCTGGTGTACAACGTGCTTTCATCGTAGAGACATTTTTGAAAAATGAAGAGTCTGTGATCGCCACTCAGGACTCATTTCGACATCGGATGTCACGCTAGGATTCCAACTCGGAATACAATTTTGCGGTGGGTGGCTTCATTTCGTATCACAGGTTCAACATTAAAGAAGAAATCACCTGGACGAAATTCTATTGCACTGAGATTGTCCGAGGCTACGGTAAGATCTCGCGCCCTGCGACTTCTTTCTTTGGGACCATTTGAAGGCGTAAGTATGTAAACATCGATCACATACACTGGACGAACTGAAGACAGCGATTCGTGAAGAAATCGTGGCAAATGCACCAGCTATGACTGTGAAAGTGATGGCGAACATCAGAAAACGCCTCGATGCCTGTATTGAAAGCCAAGGACATCATATGGATAATGTTGTTTTACATAAATAAACTGCATGTATTGGTGAATATGTTGATAACAATAAATTTTTGATTTGATGAATCTTTACAATTTTCTTGCCATGTGAAATCCATCCGTTCTTTCTGACGCACCCTGTATATAATTTTTTCTTGCAATAAAATCTTTGTAAATCTTAGTAATAAAAAAATATTGCAATTTGATACGAAACAACGAGACAAAGTCAAGATAAGAGAAGAAATGTCAGAAGGAAGTGAAATAGGAAGAGGAGTACGACTAGGATGTCCTTTATCATCTATTCTTTTCAACGTCTACTTGGAGGATTTAGTGAAGAACTGTTTTCAGAACATGGGAGGAGTGATAGTAGGAGGAAGAAGAATAAAGCGTATAAGATTACAGCGTCATTTGCAAATGAGGAAACGATACAAAGGGATAAGCTACTGCACCTAAATGACAGCTGGGAACAGTGTGGGATGAAGATAAATGTAAATAAGACGAAGACATGGTTATCGAAAGAAAAATAAAGAAGGGAAACGTGTGAATTCTAAATGAGGCAGTAGACCAAGTGGACAGCTTCAGATACTTGGGGAGTACTATAAGCAGTAACATGAGCTGCTGCCAGGAAATCAGAAGGAGGATAGCAATGGCCAAGAAAACTTTTAACAGAAAATGGATCATCTTCTGCGGATCTCTGAAGAAAGAACTAAGGAAGAGGCTAGTGAAGTGCTATGTGTGGATTGTGGCATTATATGGGGGGCAGAAACATGGACATTACGACGAAGTGAAGAGAAGCGAATAGAGGCATTTGAAATGTGAATATGGAGAAGAATGGAGCGTGTGAATTGGACAGACAGAATAAGAAATGAAGCTGTGTTGGAAAGAGTGGGTGAAGAAAGAATTATGCTGAAACTAATCAGGAAGAAAAAAAGGAATTGGTTGCGTCACTGGCTGAGAAGAAACTGCCTCCTGAAGGATGCACTGGAAGGAATGGTGAACGGGAGAAGAGTTCGGGGCAGAAGAAGATATCAGGTGATAGATGACATTTTAAGATACGTATATGGATCATATGCGGAGACTAAGAGGAAGGCTGAAAATAGGAAAGATTGGAGTGTGCCGGGTTTGCAGTGAAAGACCTGCCCTTGGATAGAAAATTATGAATGAATGACTGGATGAAATTTCAGTAACTAAAATAAATTCTGTTATGTACTGTTTCTGGTAGTTGATTCCTTGAATGTTGATGATTTTTCGGCCGATCTTGATTGGTTGAAATTTAAACCGTCCGAATTTTCAGTCTTGATTGTTGCAGTCAAAAGTCAGATGTGCTGTGTTTTTATTGGCGAAGTTTTGTGTGTCTTTTTTTTTCCAAATATAACAGTTTTGTTTACTAAAATAGTTAATTCTAGGCTTATAGCATATACAGTAAAAGTGCATCCGCTGTATTTAACAAAAAAATAAACTCAATTGTCTCTATGTGAAAGTGAAATCTGCGAACAAGTAAATTCCATCTGTGTTACCTTCATTTAATGCTGTTAGTGGTGAGTCTTATTCTAAAACGGCTGGAAGCGAAATCAGAACAATTGGAAACTAGATACGGCTGGTTGTATTCCGATCGTATTCGGGGTTGTGCATTTGATAAACTGTGTGAAATGGATTTAGAAATTATCTGGGAACCCTTTAAAAAAATGAGTGCCCCTTGAAAACTTTGTAAAATCTACTGGAAGACGTTTCTTCTAATCTAATCGATGAGTACTACTTGTAGGTGTACTGAATTTAGGCGATTTATGTAAATAGAAACTTAACATCGGCTTTATGGAACAATTTTATACTGAAGGATAGTTTATTTTTACCATGTTTTACGTAACAAATTAACAGTTTTTTCAGTTAATGCCTATATTAACATTTAGTAGCATTAAACCAAATCTGAACAAATGAAAGCTTTATTTCTTAAAGTGATAAAATTTTTCAATGTTCCCTTTTGCATAGACTGCTTCAGTTGTTGTTACAAACGATCTGAAATATTGTTTCTTTTGCTGTCGGTTTCATCTCGCCCCGGTATAATAGAAATACCACCTCTCCGCCCCGGGAGAAAAAGTCTGGATTCAACACTGCTTACAAGTTTCTGTCTTCCACTAGGTCAGCGGTCATTAGCACAGTGCACTCCCGGGGTAGCGTCTCTTACCCGCGGATAAGAGACTGCACTATGGTGCATCCGTGGCTGCTGGCGGGTATGCTCTCTCCCTCTTCCTGCTGCACGACGGGGGACATCTCAACATTTGCTTTCGACGTCCTTTCTTTCCTCCCATCGACAAGTTCAGAGATGACTGTCAAGAATTTGACACACGCTTTCTCATTATGAAGTACAACAGTCTGTCTATAAACAACAAAATAGTATGAAAAATAGCCGCCCAGGGTAGCGCAGTCGGTATAGCGCTGGCCTTCATTGCTCGAGGTTGCGAGTTCGATCCCGGCCCAGATCGATAGCATTTAAGTGTGATGAATTGTGACAGGCTCATGTCAGCAGATTTACTGGCATGTAAAAGAACTCCTGCGGGACAAAATTCCGGCACATCGACGACGCTGATATAAACTCGGCAGTTGCGAGCGTTGTTAAATAAAATAAAATTTAATTTAGTATGAAAATATAATTGAAGAAAGCAGGGATCATGCCTTACAGCGGAAAACTTCCTGTATATATTGAAAAATGAATTGGCTACTTTCGCTACTTAGAATTTATGACAGAGATAAAGATATAGAAAATAAAATTAAGAACTTTCCATTAATACGTGTAATAATAAATAGAAGTCTACAAGAGAAACAAATGAAAAAAAAAATTGAAGTTCTGACAAAGCTTTCGCTAAAGCTAAGAAATGTTTACATGTACTTTTTAGATCTAAAAAAAAGATTAAGATACTGTGAGTCATGTCCTTTTTAAAAAGTCGGAACGCATTGGAATTAGAGGTGCTGCCCGTTTCAGTCATGTAACTTAGAATGGCAATGGACTGTTTTCGTGATAGACTGCGACACTGTTCGGCTGTGAATGGTTCTCATTTTGAGCATCTGTCGTAAAGGTTGGTTAGTGATAGTGTTTTGTTTAGTTTTATGACCTACTCAACATAATTTTACATACTTATTTGTCTCAAGTTTGAAATTCACGAAACAAGTTCAATAAACAGTTAAAAGACATGAAACAGATGAATGGGTAAAATTTCTACACATCCATACATAAAATTTAATGGAGATTCGGAATATGTAGGCTTAAATTTTAATATAGGGTGCCATTTAAAAATATAGTTTAAGTTTACTATCTCACCCTGTATGCCTGGTATCATACTGTATGGTTCATCGCCAACAGCATTTGTATGACACTTTTTTTTTTCTTTTTTTGTAAAACTATAGTTTAAGAAGTTACGACTAATATTCCATATTTCTTCAGTTAACACACTCCATATTTGTATTTATTTATATCGTAAATAGGCTTATAAACATACAAGGTAATGGCTGTCCCAATGATGATTTATAGAAGGGAATTATGGATAATGCGAAAAAAGAATAAGAGTAAATTACAGGCAACAGAGATGACATTTGTGCGTAATGTTAAAGGCTGATGGGCATAGGGTTTCATATTTGATCAATTCTCCCTAAATCAAGATTTTGTAAAAATCGCAAAGACGGTTTTATTATCTCTCCATCTTACAGAAGAAACAATAGGCCTATTGAAAGAAAAATCTTTGAGGTAAATTTCGAATTCATCCACAATTTCGCGTTTAATTTAAAATGTAAGCCAACTATTTTTTTCCAATAATTATTACATATATTTGATGTGCATCATACCCTGATAAATTATACTTAATATGAACAAAATTCGGCCAATATTTAGGAGAAATCGCAGCCCACAGACGGACTTGGAATATGACTAGAATAATTTTTTCGGTACAAAGGATATATGAACACATATAGTTCTGTAAAAAATGTAGAAATCTGTATTTTACAGCATCAAAATACTTCCTCTTTTATATTTCGTATAATTATAAAATAACTCTTTCGCGATTTTCACTAACAATAACAAAATGCTTCTACTTACATGTCAGTATTGCAGACATAGGTTCCCAAACATTAGTGAGTAGACTTTGTACTCAAAGTCAGAGATGTGGGTTTAATTCTAAAGTGGCTGGAACTTACCTGAAAATAAAGAAAATCAATTGTCATATATCTAGTCAGTGAGATACATAGAACATACAATATTTTTTATTGGGTTATTTTACGACGCTGTATCAACATCTCAGGTTATTTAGCGTCTGAATGATATGAAGGTGATAATGCCGGTGAAATGAGTCCGGGGTCCAGCACCGAAAGTTACCCAGCATTTGCTCGTATTGGGTTAAGGGAAAACCCCGGAAAAAAACCTCAACCAGGTAACTTGCCCCGACCGGAATTCGAACCCGGGCCATCTGGTTTCGCGGCCAGACGCGCTGACCGTTACTCTACAGGTGTGGACAAAATACAATATTCAGGCCATATTTCTGCTCTGAAGTTATTGAAGGAATGATATTGTTCACTATATATATATATATATATATACAGGGACATCATTTTATTTTTACTAACATTTTTAATATTAACCTGGCTATACCTTTAGAGAACCGGAAACACCGTTTGCTCCCCCTTCCACGACTGGAGTTCGATGATACCGGCGTAAAACACAAACACATCACTTTACTAGGTACAGGAGGGAAGAAAAGTACTTCATTTACATAAACTAGGAAATATCGCGATTTTGAGTTCGATAATTTTCATCAGGTTTTTGTTTAATCAGAATGCAGTACTGTATTAAGAATAAGTGTTTTTACTCACGAACTGATTTATCCATGCGAATGTATTCATTATGCAGTGTATATTATACTATCTACAGCACATTAGCGTACAATATAGAGAATGAAGTTCAATTGAAAAATAATCATAATATGGATATTTAAACACATTTTTGAAAATGGTGGCCGTTCATTTCGATACAGGCTTCAGTTCTTTTGTGCATATTATCGCACTATAGACTATTGCATCTAATTTCAATTGCCAGTTTCGTCCTTCGTACTAGTAACTCATGTTGAAATAATTCTGTACCTACTCTATAAAAGAGTACCTTACGTACTGTAAATTCAATCTTCACTTCTGCCTGACCTGCACAGATACAATTACTCAGACATGCTATCTACTGTCCGTCCAAGTGGTTATGCCGCAGGATCGTAGAAAGGAGGGAAATCGCGTGACAGTTAATTACTTATCGAGGCCCTTTTATTTAAGTTATTTTAAACAGTTGTATAATATTACGTAAACGTCCAATTCCTAACAGAAATTAATGTTTTCAGGAAAGAGCTAAGACACCTCTGCTTTTACAGAGGGGCGAGCAGAAGCAGGTGGGGGAAATCGGGATGCGACGTAGGCAAACGGACAGTACCTGTGAGAAAGTATGATTCAATATTGAAAGTTCTTTCGTCACTGGAAAACGCGAACATATTTCTGGAACGTACTATACTCAATAACTCAGTGCTTTTTACTATATGCGATCTTGATTCTGTCTGGAGAACAGTTGAAACTTCATTAGTAGAAGGGGTGGGAGTGAAGTACATTCAAAAACTCAGGTACAATAAAAATTGAATTAAAAATAAAATGATGTCCCTGTATATACACATACATTATTTATTTATTTATTTATCCATTATACTGTATATATGTACTTATATCGTGTTTTTAGATTCCATAAGGCAATTAATAATTAAATTTCTCCACAATGCGTAATCTTATTTTGAAATCTGAACGCTACATGGATTCAGTGGTAGTCCCCCTAGTTTCACAGGCAAATGCAGGAGACCATCACAATGGGGTTTATTTGTATGTAGTTTTTAGAGTAATTTAAAATATAATTGAGAGTCCTTCAGCGCGGGAAGGCGTCTGTGACGGCTGATGGCGCGTTTGCATGTCGTGGTCATCAAAACATCACGAACGGGACAGTCAGGCAGGCTGGCGGTCCCGGCGGTAAACAACATCGCAGTTAATTACTTTAAGTCCACAATTGATTGTTTTATATGAGCTATCATGTCGGACATGAGCTTGCAGGGATGAAACAGTTCAAGTTGAGATGAGGGACCAGGCATATTAAGACCTCCCTCAGTTCTTTACGAGGCCACAAATTGGTCTTCCTACCTTGTTCCCAGATGCACTGCCTCACTTACAGGCTTCTATAGATTTCTTTATACCTCCCATATTCTTCGCACAGGCCTATCTTAGCCTCTAGCGTAGCTCAAAATTAGTCTCTCCCCCTCTAATGCCCACATACATCAACGTCAGTTAGTGTAACACAGGTTAAAATTGTCACCTAAACCCTGGTTAAGAATTTTTACGGTGCATCGACCTCGGTTAGGACTTACATAGGAGGTTGTATTGTATTGTATTTATTAACATTCCATGGTATTCATACATGCTTACAGCTAGAATATGGAACAAGTCAAAAAACTTAATACTATTATAAAATCTTAATTTATAGTCACAGTCTAGATGAAATATATACAGACGAGATTTACAATATAGTCTACTAGTACAACACATAGTTTTAGTATCAATTTCATGAAGTGTTACTGAATGTCATGAATTCACCTACAGAATAGAAGGCGTGAGAAATTAGGTACTTCTTTAATTTGGCCCTAAATAATTTTATGTTTTGAGTTTCATTTTTTATATCGATAGGGAGGCTATTAAAAATGTTTACTGCCATATAACGCACTCCTTTTTGATAGCACGATAGACTTTCCGATGGAGTATGAAAGTCATTTTTTGACGTGTATTTATGCTATGAACTGTTGAATTAGTTACAAAGTTTTCACGATTACATACGAGGAAGACTATTAATGAAAAGATATACTGACAAGCCATGGGCATTATTTGTAGTTTTTTGAAAATAGTCCTACACGATTCCCTAGATTTGGCACCTACTATTATTCTAATTAGTATTTTTTGTAATAGAAATATATTGTTACTATCTGTGGAATTTCCCCAGAATATTATTCCAAAACTCATTACCGAGTGGAAGTATGCAAAGTATATTATTTTTAAGGTATTGATATTTACTATCTTTTGCATAGATATAATAGCAAAACAAGCTGAATTTAGTTTGGGGGTAATTTCTTTAATATGATTTTTCCAATTTTGTTATTCTAGGTTTAATTTGTAATTCAGTAACCATGATTATCTCTAACCGGCCATATTCGAACAGTTAAAAGAGATAACCAGTTATTAGTAGCATAGCTCAGTAACTTACGGAACGCAAGGACTTAACCATTTTTAACAACAACTTTTAACCAACTTCCTTTAGAATATAGACTTTTACCAAATTGCCGGTGTTTTAAGAATTGTTTAAAAATACGTTTTTGGGAAGATTATTTATTTCTAATTCTCGGTTGATTTATTTATTTCATGGTTTCAAACTTTTTCTTCTTTGTGCCCAAAACTTTATGTTATCTTACTATTTGTTCTTATTTTGCTTTCTTTCTTTCATAAATTCATGTGTTATTGTTTGTTTTCACAAACTGTAGTTTAACGACTTTTCAATTATATGTTGTATAACAAACTTACTAGGCACTTGGTCAGTAATTGATTTCTTGTAAATAGTTTCCTTAATCTATCACAAAATATTTCAATATCCAGTAATTTCATCACTACACAATTTTGTTATTCTAGGTTTAATTTGTAATTCAGTAAATATAAAATATTCTTTGTTTTTCTATGACTATTACACTCTTACTACGTCATACTACTTTTGACCAATAAAACGGTACCAAAGGACGTATTTCAACCAATCATGGCTGCTTATCGCACAATTTTATCGCGTCCCTAGCATTTGTTTAATTTTATCGCGTCCCTAGCATTTGTTTCTTTGTTTGCCAACATTTGAAACTGCGCTGGTCTGGACGTCAAAAATATATATAAAATTACAAACCACTCCAGTCGATGCACAGCAGTTTCAAATATGACTCGCATTAGCATTCAAGGACAAGAATTAATAAAAATCACTGATCATACCTATGCATCTTCTGAAATCCGATTTACAAATAAATGAAGAGTACCATTCGGAAATCCTAAATAAGTTGAATACACCATGTAGGCCTAAATCAACGAGTTCCACTTCTATTATGCACACGTCCAATATAACATCAATTGAACCACCAACCACATTCAAATTTGAAAATTGTACATTCAATAATTATTCCTTTTAAAATTATTCATGTTTATTTTTTATGTCATCGTCGTTAATTAAAACTTTTCTATTACTTGTGTATATTAGTTAGGTTATGTTATAGCTTCTGCTATATGATATTATGGATAGTCACGTATCAGAGATTGTTTAATATTAAGATTTATTGAAAATCATCTGTCAAGTGACGTTGATTATTGGGATTCGGATAATTGAAGTGGAATGTTGCATTTTAATAAAAATGAAACTGAATCAACAAAGCCTTCTTGACTAGTAACATTGTCATCGTGTATAATAGCTCGAGAACTTCTCGACGAGAAGGCATTGCTCACTACTGCCATCTAGCATGCATCTAGCGTAATATTTGTAATGTTGAGATGGTACAATAATACATTTGAAGACAGTTGTATTTTCGTAAGTCAATTAATATTTTATTGTATTGGAGTACTTCGTTACTTCTAATCTTTATATACTTTCTTCTAATCGTGTAATAGTCAATTAAATCCCACTCGAGTTTTGATTTTCTCTAGATAAATCAAAACGTCTAGTGAGATTACTGTTGATAAATTATCTAGCTTTAATTAGTCAGGTAATCTTTTCATACTGTGATTTTTATTGTAATTGTAATTGTAAATTTAATACTAGTTGTAATTTTATTTGTAATTTTAATTGTAAATTTAATACTAATTGTAATTTTATTCTTCATATTATAGTTGGAATCTCCTGGTAGAGGGGCAGAGAAGGCCTGACGGCCTTATCTCTACCAGGTTAAATAAATAAATAAATACTACTAAATAAATATGTATCTCTTCTTGTATAGCCCCTATATATGAGTTATACTCGTTGGGGCATACTCAATAAATAAAAAAAAAAGTAAAACAAAATGGCGGTCAGATCCACAGCTGATTATTTCAAAGACGATTATTATTGTACTGTACTTGAATTTCTTGGATAGAGATGATGGTAATCCTGAAGTTTCTCTAGTGAAAAGAGAGAATTCTTACGAAAAACTAGGTGACAGAAAATTTCAGGTGGGATTTCGTTATCAAAATCTACAGCATCATTTCTGCTGCAACAAATGAGTCAGTCAAAATAACACAGAAACAGTCTTATTTCTCCTATGGATCGGCTGCTTATATTACGATTCTATGCAACTGATATTTTCTGTATTTTAAGAGGAAAAACTCGAGTACCCCTTTCTCTACGTCACTGGCTGAACGAAGAGAGATTATGGATGGATCTTAGGATAATGTAGTTCCCTGGTATAAATGGGGTCCTAGATCATTCACACATTCGTACTAACCTTCTTCATCCTTTTTCTTTATGGATAGTCAATCTTTTTCATATATAATATATTTAAATCTAGTAATTAAGTCTATCAATACTTCAAACTCAGTTGGAATATAGTCATTCTTGCATTCAATTTTCCATTTTGTATGATTTTAACCTAACAACACTGAAAAACAAAGAAATGAAAATCGTAAACACAACAGCGCTCAAAGCTAAACAAATGCAACGCGAAAATATAGGACACGTTCGTTTCGATGTAGAATGGAGTAAGCGCAGTCGTTTTTAGACGTTGACTATTATCTTTGCAGAGGTATGGATGCTTTCTTTTAGTCATTTTTTAGAAACAGTGTACCATCATAGACTTTACGCTGGTTAAATGAGGTGTCAGCTAACCATGTTTAAGTAATCGGTGATTATGAATGGTGCACAGAAATTACATTTTTAACCACAGTTACTATTTAACCGTTGTTACGTAACCTATAATTACTGCGTTTTTAACCGAGGTTGATGCACTTCGCCATAAGGGTACATATAAGACGAAGCCTAGCTGGTTACCGAGCTCGTCGTTCGTAGCCTAGCTGGTCGCTGGGTAGAAAGTCGGCGTGATCAAAATGAAGCTTGTTTGTATCTGCCAGTCAGTGTAGCTGAAGTCACTCTGCTTTTCAAAACTGTCTTTAAAAAACAATAACAATTTGTATAAGTGCCAGGAAGAACTATACTGGTCTTCAGGATCTCCTGAACATACCGATATTTTGGTATTTTTAGTGCGGAAATAATCACGTAAATAATTCCACTTTTCTTGAAAGCGTCTTCTGTCATAATAAAAGAATATTAGTATTATTTATTTATGTAACAAGACTAGCCTCAAATGAAATATTTTATATATCAATAAAAATATTAGTAAGCATAATCATTATTATATTAAATCCCAAATAGTTCATACTAATGTAAATAGAACATTGATTACTTCTTATAATTTCACAATAACATATATTGCATTGGTAGTCGGGATGAGCCTGAATCCAGACATTGTAAATATTTGAAATTAATCTTAATCAATTATACGCGTTGAAATGAATAGCAGTGGACGTTTAGCACGCGGAAAAGTGTGTGCGGACTCTTAGGACGCATGCGCAGTAAAGGCATTTAAGTCGCTTGCTATTTCTTTTATGCTCGACCATGCCGAAATGTAGTAACTATACACCTGGTAGCAGCCCTTTAATGGACCTCATTAAAGTACACCTATTCATCGAAGTTCAGGTGTTCCACCAATCAGAAAACACCATTGTAGCAATATGAAAGCGCAAGTATCGATTATTCTCGGATATGCAATCGAAAGACAACTAGCAAAACGTCACGGAGGCTGGAAATCCAATACTGTCGCAGGTTATGTTCTGTTACTATAATAATTAGCGTTAATTGTAAATAATATTCAAATAAATTCAAGTTATCTCGTTTTTCAATGTCTAAATCAATTTCAAGGTTATATCGAGATTAATGTTTATTTTACTTTCTAGATTATATCAAGGTCAATGACATTTGTTTCTCGGAAAAAATCAATACTTTCGCGTCTGCGCACATCTCGCAATTTACGAGATATTGCACAAGGTCAGTTCCGCTCCCCAGTCAGATAATAACATGAATACTTATGAATAATTTCAAGTTAGAAATATGGTCGAGCATAAAAAGTCGTATGAAACTTGCCTATAATGGTAATTAAGACGCTCGTATGAGAATTATGAAACTTGCTTGCGCTCGTTTCATAAACATACTCGCGTCTTAATTACTACTATTATAGGCTCGTTGCATAATGTACTATTCTGTAATCTATAGAAATCGTGTGCTTTTACTTCTTCTGCTTTCTCTCATCTTTTATGTCTAGTCTTCCTTCCTTTCGGTTTTTATTTATTAATCTATCTTGATACGATATATATATATATATTTTTTTTTCTATTTTTGTTTTATCTTTATCATTTTTATTCTACATTATATAACTTACATTTTTTTTCGGTGCCTTTTACATCATTAGTTTTTATTTTCATATTTACTTAAATTACCGGTACATTATTTTAAATAATTCACTAACATTTACCGCATTTTTCACATCTGCTTCTTCTACCTTTCCTTACATTCCACTTTCTAACACACGCTCTCACTGTCTGTCTCTGCTATGTCCATTTATGTCTCTGCATCACGTAGGTACAACAATGTACACACCAGCAATTTGAGCCCCCGCGTTGGGAATAGTAAAACAGCAGGGAATCGCGGTATTAACTTGTTTACATGCGATTAATTAACCGTAAGTGCGTCCCTACTCCCTTCTTCAAGAAGAGTCCGCTTGCTTCGCTGCTTGGGAGTTCTTGGAACGATCACTGGCGCGTACAACACACGGCAACTGCTGACTGTGTTTAACGCTACAGAGGAATGATGAGATGGTCATATGTAGAGTCCGCATTTATATGCATTTACAAAGCTTGAAATATGCATGCAAATATGCTCTATTAAATCTTAAAATATGTAATATAATATCTAATACAGGGTGTTAAAAATAACTTTTGTGCGAGATCGTGCGTATTTGCTTGTTTTCCGCACAGAACCAATACGCGGTAAGTGTGAAATACCACATTCAGTATTCCCAACGTAACACACATAACAATTTCCCTCTTCTTACCGCTTAAGCGCGACATTCATTTCATTGCTTTAGGCTTTTAACATATTATTTTTAGAGACGTTTAACATAGCAATAATTATAAATTGGAAACTTACCACTGCAATTTCACCTAAATTGCAATGTTAATTATTGTTTTTAAATATTTGCAAAAATTAAGTAAACTCTACTACTCCACGAAACTTATTGCATTCCTGATACAAGTAACATTAAGGAAGCCGTGAAAAAATCAACAAGATTCCAGATGCCGATCTTATTACTGCAATATTTTATATAAATAATATTGTTAAAATATTAAAATGAAAAATAAATCACTACATAACCTTACCTTTTGTTTTAAGTTCGCATTTATAGACTGGGGGAAAAAAAAGACACACGCATATCACGGCCTGCTGGAGAATAGTAAACACAGAAAACATTTTACAGCAACAATGTTGAAGAAAGATATTTTGGTGTTCCGAAGTTGGCGTCATTAAACAGAAACCAACATGGAGATTTCATTGCAACTAATTAGAAATTCGTCTTTCAGGTATGTAATAAACGATCTTCGCACAAAATAATGTACGATACACGAGCGGTATGTTTGTTTTCATGTTCTCGGAAATTAAAAACGCTCAACTACGTTTCGCTTTTTCAATCTTTTCCTCGGCCATGAAAACGTCAACATACCGCTCTTGTAACGAGGAAAAGATTGAAAAAGCGAAACGTAGTTGAGCTTTTTTAATTTCCGAGAACATGAAAACAAACATACCGCTCTTGTAACGTATATTACTATTACAACGTTTCAGGGATGACAGAGGAGGTAAAAACAAACATCTGTTTTAAGTGACAAAACTTTAGCAGATGCGCCGTTTTGTCGCTAGATGGCCTGAAGGATAGATGACTTCCGTCACAACACACACACTGGTTAGTTCTGTTTGTGCACGACCATCTTGTAGGGCCTTATCTGTTGCCTAACAGCCTCCGTGGTGATAATTATTTTGTTTTTCTACGCGACATCCTACCAGAACTTTTAGAAAATATCCCATTGAACATCAGAGAACAAATATGGTTTCAGCATGACGGTGCCCCTCCACACTTTGATCGTCGTGTCAGGAACCGGCTAAATGCTACATTTCCCGATCGTTGGATTGGCAGAGGTGGGCCGGTACCGTGGCCACCTCGATCACCGGACCTAACCCCACTGGATTTCTTTTTGTGGGGAAACGTGAAACATTTTGTGTATGAGACACCGATCGATACGGCAGAAGACTTAGTTGCTCGCGTTGTTGAAGCTGCACATGTTTTATTAGAGACAATGTTGACGTTTTTGAGCGTTGCAGACACTCCATAGTACGAAGGTACCAGTTGTGCAATGCCTTCAATGGACGGCACTTTGATCGCCACCTCTAAAACGACAATTGGTCTTGTTCTTTATGGATTATACTAACTCTTACGTACGCAATAAACGGCGCATCTGCCAAAGTTTTGTCACTTACAAAAGATATTTTGTTTTTACCTCCTCTATTACCCCTGAAACGTTGTAAACGTTATTTTTTAACACTCTGTATAAATGTTTCACCTTTTAAATGGAGTAAAAAAAATGCAGCTTTTAAACCTCGATGCATGTACAATTTGTTGAAAGTTGTGAAAAACCCTGTACTTTATACTAAAATACAGTTAAACAACTGCAGTTTCGATAAGCATATACAGAGTGTCCCGTAAGTAATGTCAATTAATTTCAGGAGGTTGTCCTTTGCCATATTTCAAACAAAAAAATTTAATATAATTTTGATTCTTTTGCTTCCTTTTCGAGAAAAAAAATTGTTTATATGAAACATTTCATAGCGTATTTTGGGATTGAATTTTCAATATGCTGAGTCAATTTAAGAGCGCAGTGTATTATGATAATAAATGATTGTTATAAGTTTAGTTTTGTAATTTAAATTTACAGACATTTGATCTGAAGAAATGTAACTTTTCGTTCTGCAAAGAAATTTTTAAATTTATTTATTTATTTTGCTAATAATTGTAACATAAAATATAATATATACGGTACAGAGAAACTTTAGCTCGCCCCTGAAAGAGTAGAACTCGTGCTCAGGGGCAGATTTCTGAATTGAAATTAAGAAGTATATAATACAATTTGCCTTGTGTCTACTACGCAATAAGAATGTATACATTTAAATTTACAATTTTTCAATTTTTATAAAACCCATACATAACTTTTTAAATTTAATACTAGAACTATTAGAATTGACAAGATTAGGATATTTAAATATAAATTGGTTATATATTCTTGGGCCTAAATTACTACTATGATTAAATACTGTAGCAGTGTTGCATTTTGGTTCAAACAATCTTAAAGAATTCATACCTTTTACTTCATATCTATGAGAATACAATTCAAAATTATTTCGCTTTTTATGTATGAATTTTATTAATACAACATAATAAATTTGTTTTATGTTAAGAACATTAACGTCTAAAAACAATTTTTCAGATGGAAAATCAATAGGTTTATGAAGACATATTTTAATTATTTTCTTCTGTATAAAGTAAAGTGGATTAAAATTGGATTTATGTTACATTTGTTCGAATCAAATTTCTGCACATTTAAATGACAAAACTAAAATTCTTTCAATCATTTATTATTACAATATAATACTCTCTTAAATTGACTCGACAATTTTTATTTCGAAATGGAAGCATAAACGAGCAAAAATTGTATTACATTTTTTTGTTTGAAATATCTCAAGGAATAAACCCCTGAAATTAATCTTCCCTCTTGCTTAAAAAAGTCCCTTGTGGAGACGCTTGTATTTCCCTATTTTTACTATACTGACATTTTACTGACTGACCTTTCCAGCGACAACAAAACGAAACTTCAACGTGCTCATAATTTGTGTGTATGTTTTGTAAGCAATGTTCGTAAATATGATATTATTCCATCCCTGGAAACAATAGGTTGGCTTAAACTAGATAAGAAAAGAAATTTACATTCACTTCTCCTTCTCTTCGAAATCTTGAACACTTCTATTCCTTCGTACCTGTCGTCTCGCTTCACTTACCTTTCTTCTCACCACAATCTGAACACACGCTCTCGCCATGAAACAATATTAACAATACCATCCCATCGCACCTCCTCATACTCATCCTCTTTCACAATAGCCCTGCCAAGAATCTAGAATTCGCTACCTGCTAGCATCAGGGACTATCGAAATAAAATTGAATTCAAACGCAAACTTATTAGGCACTTGGTCAGTAATTGAGACTCGTTCAAACATGGTTTCTTGTAAATAGTTCTCTTAATCTATCACAAAATATTTCAATATCCGGTAATTTCATCACTATAGAATTTTGTTATTATAGGTTTAATATGTAATTCAGTAAATACAAAAATATTCTTTGTTCTTAACTTCTATGATAAAATGACTAGCTTTCATTAATCAGGTAATATTGTCGTACTTTAATTTTTATTGTAATTGTAATTATAAATCTAATGTTATTTGTAATTTTATTCTTCATATGAAGAGTTCACGGGAAAAACGATAAATGTCACAGTTTTGTTAAGGTTGATGTCATTATCTAATTCAATGGATCACTGCGAAATTTAATATTGTTCTTATGAAAAATGGCAAAAAGGAGAATTATCATCACGAATACAGTAATCCTTTCCTTTATTTTCTATAGAAACAGCACTACATCTCGCACTTATAGACTCAATTAGATCATTATCTAATCCTAGTTGTAATCCCCTGGTAGAGGGGCAGAGAAGGCCTGACGGTCTTATTTCTACCAGGTTAAATAAATAATACTACTACTACTATGTATTGATTACTATTTCCTTGATAATCAAAGAAAACCATGTTTCCATAGGTCTACATGTGTTTAATTAATTTGCATGCAATATACATTTTGCACATAAATCCGGGCTCTAATGATATGGCAATGATGGTGGGATTATGACAGGAGATACTGAAGTACTAAGATGAAATCTGCCTCACTATTTCTTGGTCCATAGACCTAAAAACTACGACGGGACGCGCTCTAGTCTCCTGTTTCTGTTTAAGGGGCGGTAGAGGTGAAACTTTCATACAGAACTGAAGAAAAAATGAAAATTTGGTTTTTTCCATCTTTATTTTCATCTTCCGATATTAGTTTTTGATTTTGTGCCCTTTAACAGTATGAAATTAAAACCAAGATAACTGTAACTTATTACTATATTATTCCCATAATAAACTAATACTTATCATTATTTATATACCTTCTCTGAACATATAAATAAAAACAAATATTGAAAATGACTTACAATATGGTGCATGGAGCATTTTATATCAAACGATATAAAGTTTTATAAAATTATTAATATTTACAGAACTATTGTACTTAGAAAGTTGAAACTTGGTATGTCCATTACTAATAACATAGGCTACTTAGTATCCATGATCAATTTCAAACAAATCGGATAAATTTTGTGGATTTTGAAATATTCACCTCTGCCTCCCCTTAAATACTAAGCTGACAGATTTGTTTGTCCATCAAGCACTCTTAAGTAAATCGTTAGACGTACTAAAAGTTGGAAATAAATTCGTTTAGACATGTCGTTCGCTGAGAGAGAGAGAGAGAGAGAGAGAGAGAGAGAGAGAGAGAGAGAGAGAATATAGTAACCAAAATGGAAAGAAAATAATAATAATAATAATAATAATAATAATAATAATAATAATAATAATGTTTTATTTTCGCTGGCAGAGTTAAGGCCATAAGGCCTTCTCTTCCACTCAACCAGCCTTAATCAATACAATACATAAATTTAAATTACAAATATTTTCACTACACTTAAAAGGTTCTCCAGCAATAATCTTCACTACACATTTATTTAAATTTAGATAAATCTATAAGGTAAAGTAGTAACTTAATTTATGAGCTAATTTAATTCAATGAATTATAATTAATTTAATATTTGAGATAGCTAGTAAAATGATGAAAATTAATTTAATATAAGCTTACTAGGACTATGTTACAGGGAGAATATATATATATTTCTATTTCTATAATGAGAATATTAATGTAATTGCCATTAGAGGAAAGAGAAAAGAGAAAAGAGATAAATAAGAATTAAAAAGGAGAAAAGGAAGGACGAGAAGAAGACTGAAAATGATAAAGAGAACAAGGAAGGGAGAGATAGGAATAAATGGCAATGAAGAAGATAATCGAAAGGAAAAAAGGATCGAGTGAATTTAGAACGTAGAAAAGAAGCGAACATAATCAGGTACAGCATTTTGGTCGACTAATTGGTATTATCAATGTCTGAGGTGTGCTAGGTATGATTTTCAAAATGCGCAGCGTTGAAGGCCGGTGCGTTTGTTGACAGGGTGTCTAGACGCCGGGAACACAAGTGATTGCAAACAAACAGTGGACTGGTCTTGCAGGGGTTGAGCCACTGACCATTCGAGTGTGTGTTATCTCACATGCACAACTGGCTCTATCTATGTTATCTGTCGTACTTGAAAGTAGAGTGAGCTGCTAACGGAGCGGCAAAATGTGATTAACTGATTACAATGACATCACAGATTAAGCTAAGTCAGCTCTACAGCTATCGAGTAATGGTTAGCTTGTCTGACCGTGAAACGAGAGGGCCCTGGTTGAGACAAGTTACCTGATTGGGATTTTATCTGAGGTTTTTCCCCCTCAACCAATTAAATTAGATTTTCTGGATAACTTTCGCCTTCATTAATATGAACTTTATCTAACATCTTTCAATAGTTTCAGGTAAGCTAAGCTGTATCATGTAATTAATTAAGTTGATATGTAATTAATTAAGATGATATATAGTTAAGCTGATATGTAATTAATTAAGGTGATATGTACTAACTTACTTACTTATTGGCTTTTAAGGAACCCGGAGGTTCATTGCCGCCCTCACATAAGCCCGCCATTGATCCCTATCCTGAGCAAGATTAATCCATTCTCTATCATCATATCCTACCTCCCTCAAATTCATTTTAATATTATCTTCCCATCTACGTCTCGGCATCCCTAAAGGTCTTTTACCCGCCGGCCTCCCTACTAACACTCTATATGCATTTTTGGATTCGCCCATACGTGCTACATGCCTTGCCCATCTCAAACGTCTGGATTTAATGTTCCTAATTATGTCAGGTGAAGAATAAAATGCGTGCATCTCTGCGATGTGTAACTTTCTCAATTCTCCTGTAACTTCATCCCTCTTAGCCCCAAATATTTTCCTAAGAATCTTATTCTCAAACACCCTTAATCTCTGTTCCTCTCTCAAAGTGAGAGTCCAAGTTTCACAACCATATAGAACAACCGGTAATATAGCTGTTTTATAAATTCTAACTTTCAGATTTTTTGACAGCAGACTGGATGACAAAAGCTTCTCAACCGAATAATAACAATCATTTCCCATATTTATTCTGCGTTTAATTTCCTCCTGAGTGTCATTTATATTTGTTACTGTTGCTCCAAGATATTTGAATTTTCCCACCTCTTCGAAGGATAAATCTCCAATTTTTATAGTTCCATTTCGTACAATATTCTGGTCACGAGACATAATCATATACTTAGTCTTTTCGGGATTTACTTCCAACCCTATCGCTTTACTTGCTTCAAGTAGAATTTCCGTGTTTTCTCGAATCGTTTGTGGATTTTCTCCTAACATATTCACGTCATAATTAAGGTGAAATAATTACATATCAATTAAGGTGATATGTAATTATTTAAATTGGTAATAGTTGAGTGAAATAGAAGTACTTATAAGTTAGGTTTACTTTTGCTTATTGTAGGCGTTATTATAGCATAGTTTTTATTTATAGTCCTAGGTTTATTGCATCTATTTATTTAGAAATAAATTTACGTTATTATATTGTATTTATTGCTGTAATTATTGTCTTATTGTGATAGTATTATTGTATATTATATATCACTGCCACCTGGTGTATACCCAATTGTAGTGTTAATTAATAAATACATACATACTTACAAATATAGGATGCAACAGGATGTAGTACCGTGATTTACATACAGATGGCATCAATACGAGGAAGTTGCAGAAGTCCCAGGGATGCGGAGGGACTATATCTCTAACGAATGAACAGTAATAAGGCAGCTATAAACATCAACAAAGCAGCACAACAAAAATGTACAGTCGGGTAGTAACCAAACTTGTCTTTGTGCCAACGGTTAGTCCATGGACATAGAACAAAAAACGCAGTAAGGAAAAAAATAAATAAAAATAACACTAACTGTCAATTAAAATCTTCATAATTTTCAGTCTAAAGCAACTTACGCATACGTATAAAAGTAACAAATCAAATATACAGGGTGGCCCATATAAAGTGTTACAAGCTAATATCTCTTAAATGGATCAATATGCCTAAATGCTGACTTATCCTACAGTTTTCAGAGGAGGGGGCCTTCATGATAGTTACATTGACAACATTTCAGCGTGCCCCAAAATGGGCATAGTTATAACTTTCAGATATTTTGATTGCCCTAAACAAATTAAGCAACTTTTGTTTAAAACATTTTTTTCTATACTGAAATTCTGAAATGGTATAGAGTGTTTGAAATGAGACATTCGATGCGGATAAATAGGCTAATAAAAAAATGCTATAACTATCACATAATTTTATTAATTGATCAAAATAACATTAATTAACATCTAAACACATTATATCTTTCAGTCAGATTGTAATAGGTTCAATAAAATTGAAAAGTAGCCCCATTCTATTGTTTATCGTAATTTGCATAGCCTACATGTTGCTTTCAATTTTTTTTAACATTATTATTTTGAAGGTAGAGTGATAAAACTCAATAAGATGCATTTATATGCACAAAATGTAGAAGAAATTTCAAAGGTCCATACTTTTATTAAAGGTTCACAATAGTGAAATCAATAATCTACCAAACTTGTAAAGCTAGATTCACCAAATTATTATGATGTACCGAAGTATATACGATATTATCCGTGCAGGAATTCTGCGTTATCATATGAACCGTTGAGAGCAGAAGTGGTGTAAGTCAAAATTGGTGATGAGGTTTAAAGTAAAAATTCTGTAAAATACAGCGCAAAATAGCAATTAATATGTCCTTCGTGCTATTCACTGACTATAGTTTGAATAAACTGAATATTAATTGCTACTTTGCGCTGTATTTTACACAATGTATACTTTAACCCTCATTACCCATTTATGACTTACATCACTTCTGCTCTAACGGCTCAATGATGAAGGATGGGTGAAGAGGAGAAAAATTCTCTCCGGCACCAGGACTCGAACCCGGGTTTTCGGCTCTACGTGCTGATGCTTTATCCATTAAGCCACACCAGATACCAGTCCGATGCCGGATTGAATGCCGGAGAGAATTTTTCTCTGCTCCACCCATTCTTCATCATACTTTAACGCAGAATTTCTGCACGGAAATATAATATGTACTGCGGTCCATCATAATAATATGACATACGTAAATAATCACTTAGTGATTTAAGACGGCGCTCATTCCGTCGGATCCCGGCCACTTAGTCACTCGTAATGAGTGCACCTCTGCACATAGTGTGTTGGACACTGTGCCACTGTCACACATCTGTGACGCAGTGCATGAGGGTTGGCCACTAAAGGGAAACTGAAGGCTCATTCACGATGAAAATTAAACATAACGTAAGCGTTAACTTAAGAATATAAACGTTACGGTAAAATCAAGAAGTCATACCATCATTCACGATGGGAACATAAACATAACCGCAAACATACTTGGTAACCATGGAAACATTACAACGACGCCATTTCCTCATATACTGTCGTATACTTCAGCGCTCCACGATTGTGTTCTGTTTGCAAATCACGTAAGCATAAGCATGAAAGTTTGGAGTTTGCAAACTTTCATGTTAACGTCTTACGGTAATGTTCATGTCAATGCTTATGTGAATCATTGTGAATGATCCCATTTGGTAGCCTGGGCGCAAACTTCTGTGTTTATGTTACGGTTATGTTTAATTTTCATTGTGAATGGGCCTTTAGAGGTCGAACTTAAACTGAGAGGATTCAATCCGGCATCGAAACTGGAATCCGGTGTGGCTTAGTAGCATGTAGAGCTGAAAACCCGGGTTCGAGTCTCAGTGCCGGAGAGAATATTTCTCCGCTCCATCCATCCTTCATCCCCTTAAAGTGTTTACCGTTTAAACACTTTAAATAAATAGTCTACGAAAACCTGGTTGGGACTCAAAAGCACACGCACGTCTTTCCGAATGTTGTGAAAATGAATAATGGCGACAACGAAGCATTTCGAGCCAAATACCGCAGTCATTTTTTTGCTGTAAGCAACAAGAGGCGCGTGCAGTCACGTGAGGATGCTGTGGTTGTGGGTTCTGATCCCTGCACAAAAACCTTCCATGCGAGGTGTGGCTGCGTAACGCCTGGCCAGATCCAACAAACCGCAAGGCATGTCAGTGCTGCCAATCGGCGTCTTCAAACACACTGGACAGGAATCAACAATTATGAAATGCTGCCTTCTGTCTGCCCCACAAGCGTGCTACAACGGCACATAGGGCTTATCTTGTTTATCTTTATCAGTAATACTTTGTGTCTATCTTTTAACAGAAAGTGCAAAAAATATGTCAAGAGTTTAGATTGTGTATGACTGGATAAATTGCTGTATAAGTCAATATTGAGAGGAAAGAGGAATGAGGAATGAGGAGAAGAAAGAGGAATTAGGAGAAGAAAGAGAAATGAGAAGAAAGAGGAATGAGGAGAAGAAAGAGGAATGAGGAAAAGAAAGAGGAATGAGGAGAAAGAGGATTGAGGAGGAGAAAGAGAAATCAGGAGAAGAAAGAAGAAAGAGGAATTAGGAGAAGAAAGAGGAATGAGGAGAAAGGGGAATTAAGAGAAGAAAGAGGAATGAGGAGGAGGAGAAAGAGAAATGAGAAGAAAGAGAAATGAGGAGAAGAAAGAGGAATGAGGAGAGGAAAGAGGAATGAGAAGAAAGAGAAATGAGGAGAAGAAAGAGGAATGAGGAGAAGAAAGAGAAATGAGAAGAAAGGGGAATGAGGAGAAGAAAGAGAAATTAGGAGAAGAAAGGGAAATGAGGAGAAGAAAGAGAAATGAGGAGAGGAAATAGGAATGAGAAGAAAGAGGAATGAGGAGAAGAAAGAGGAATGAGGAGAAGAAAGAGGAATGATGAGAAGAAAGAGGAATGATGAGAAGAAAGGGGAATGAGGAGAAGAAAGAGGAATGATGAGAAGAAAGGGGACTGAGGAGAAGAAAGAGGAATGAGAAGAAAGAGAAATGAGAAGAGGAATGAGGAGAAGAAAGAGAAATGAGGAGAAGAGGAATGAGGAGAAGAAAGGGAAATGAGGAGAAGAAAGAGGAATGAGAAGAAAGAGGAATGAGGAGAAGAGAAATGAGGAGTAGAAAGAGAGGAAAGAGAAATGAGAAGAAAGAGAAATGAGGAGAAGAAAGAGGAATGAGGAGAGGAAAGAGGAATGAGAAGAAAGAGAAATGAGGAGAAGAAAGAGGAATGAGGAGAAGAAAGAGAAATGAGAAGAAAGGGGAATGAGGAGAAGAAAGAGAAATTAGGAGAAGAAAGGGAAATGAGGAGAAGAAAGAGAAATGAGGAGAGGAAATAGGAATGAGAAGAAAGAGGAATGAGGAGAAGAAAGAGGAATGAGAAGAAGAAAGAGGAATGATGAGAAGAAAGAGGAATGATGAGAAGAAAGGGGAATGAGGAGAAGAAAGAGGAATGATGAGAAGAAAGGGGACTGAGGAGAAGAAAGAGGAATGAGAAGAAAGAGAAATGAGAAGAGGAATGAGGAGAAGAAAGAGAAATGAGGAGAAGAGGAATGAGGAGAAGAAAGGGAAATGAGGAGAAGAAAGAGGAATGAGAAGAAAGAGGAATGAGAAGAAAGAGGAATGAGGAGAAGAGAAATGAGGAGTAGAAAGAGAAATGAGGAGAAGAACGAGAAATGTGGCGGAGAATAAAGAAAAATGATGCGTGAACAAGAGAGAAATGTGAGGCGATGGAAAAAAGAGAGAAATTAGGCGAAGGAGAGGAAAGAGAAATAAGAAGGAAAAGAAAGAGAAATGAGAAGGAAAAGAAAAAGACATGAGAAGGAAAAAAAAGAAATGAGACGGAGAATAAAGAAAAATGATGCATGAAAAAGAGAGAGAAATGAAGCCAAGGAAAGAAGAGAAATGAGGCGGAGGAAAAAAGACAGAAATTAGGCGAAGAAGAAAGAGAAATGAAAAGGAGAAGAAAGTGAAATGAAAAGAAAAAGAAAGAGAAATGAAAAGACAGAGAAAGAGAAATGAGAAGGATGAGAAAGAGAAATGAGAATAAGAAAAATGAGATGAAAACAGAGAAAAGAGAAATTACAAGAGAAAAGAGAAATGAGAAGAGAAATATGAAGAAGAAGAAGAAGAAGAAATGGAGCGGAAAAAGTGAAGAATTTTAAGAGAATATGTGAAAAATACAAATTATACTGAGAAGAAAAATAATAATAACAGGAACAGTAATAATGGTAAGGTGACTGGAAACGAGAGGAATGTAAAGGGAAGGAAGAATGAGTTGTGATGTGTAGTAGCCTACAAAGGATAGATTTAACAATCTCTGAGTTACTTTTTATGTGAGATCTTGGAAATTGTAACGAAGTGAGACAGACCAGGTTTTGACGGGTGAGTCACGCGGACGTGCGAAGTGGGTGAGCCGGCGCGGACCGGTCACGATACACCGGTACTTGGTCGTGTGTTCGACTACATGCACCGCCCAGGGACATGAGCAGCCTCAGAAGGGACGGACACCTCGCAACTTCTGCAGATGGTGACTACTGTCCCTGCGATCACTATTATGAAATCTACCTTAATCTCTACATTTGTCACCATCACTACGATTAATTTTCTAACGAAACGCGCCTTTCCCCAATCATCATCTTCTTTATGTCATGTAGCAGTGCAATATTTATATTATAGTTTCTGTACTAAGGGTCGATTTCACCAATATGTTACTAATCCATAATTAACTAATTTTGTGCGAGATCGTGCGTATTTGCTTGGTTTCCTCACAAAACCAATCCGCGGAAAGTCTAAAATTCCACATTCAGTATTCCCAACCTAACACACATAACAATTTCCCTCTTCTTCCCGCTTAAGTGACCTATTGATTTTACTGCTTTAGGCTTTTAACATATTATTTTTAGAGACGTTCAATATAGTAATAATTGTAAATTGGAAACTTACCACTGCAATTTCACCTAAATTGCACTGTTAATTATTGTTTTTAAATATTTGCAAAAATTAAGTAAACTCTACAATTCCACTAAAGTTACTGCATTCGTGATGAAAGTAACATTAAGGAAGCCGTGAAAAAATCAACAAGATTTCATAGACTGGGGGAAAAAAAAAGACAGACGTATATCACGGCCTCCTGGAGTATAATAAACACAGAAAACATTTTGAAGCAACAATGTTGAAGATAGATATTTTTGTTTTGCAAATTTGTCGTCATTGAACAGAACCAAGATGGAGATTTCATTGCAACTAATTAGAAATTCCTCTTTCAGGTATGTAATAAACGATCTTCTCACAAAATAATGTACGATACACGAGCGGTATGTTTTCTTTCAATTATCGGAAATTAAAAAAGCTCCACTACGTTTCGCTTTTTCAAACTTTTCCTCGAACATTAAAACTTCAATATATTACTATTATTGCTACTTCTATTTAACTTAAAGGGTTAGGTATAGCTTGCAGCAGTAAAATTTTGGAAATATTCAACATTTTTTTCTTCCGTTACTGTATCCTGTACAATAATCAAAATTAGTATGTGTAAAACACTGTCCTTCTGCTATATGAAAAAAATATTTTTACGATTTAAAAAAATTATTTACATTTTTTTTTTTTTAAATTCAATTCACTGTGCAGTGATGAAGTGTTTCCCACATAACTCAAAAACTATCCAATATTTTGTGATAGAATGTTTTGTGTGTATGTATTTATACATGTCATTGCTGCAATATGATGCAAAATCACTTCTCTACCTTTGATAGATTGTCTGATAAAAAAAATTCATTTAAAAAAATGGTGAAATATTTTCTTCTAAAACAAAAAATATATATATATATTTATTAAGGCATGTAGTTTAAAGAGCATGCTATTGTAAACATGAGTTTCAGCAATAAAATAAATGAAAGAGAACATGAGAAAGTTAACAAGTTTATGAGTTATGAGGGAAACGCTTCATTACTGCACAGTAAACTGCCATCGTTTTGAATTTTGAAATATATATATATATATATATATATATATTTTAAATCGTATAAATATATATTTTTTTCATATAGCAGAAAGACAGGGTTTTACACAAACCAATAACTCGTTCTTTAAACTGACGACTTTGGTCGGAAAACGAACCTCAATTACGTGTGTTAACTCCACCATTAATTTTTAGTAGGTTATTTTACGACGCTTTATCAACATCTTAGGTTATTTAACCTCTGAATGAAATGAAGGTGATAATGCCGGTGAAATGAGTCCGGGGTCCAGTACCGAAAGTTACCCAGCACTTGCTCATAATGAGTTGAGGAAAAACCCCGGAAAATACTTCAACCAGGTAACATGCCCCAACCGGGAATCGAACCCGGGCCACCTGGTTTCCCGGCCAGACGCGCTAACCGTAGCTCCACAGGTGTGGACAATAATGGAATAAGACAAACTGTTACAATAAACGGGGAGCGCTACTACAGTTTGTTACAGAACTTCTGTCATCCCTAGACGATATGGAAAACATAATCTTCATGCAAAATGACGCTCCACCCCACATCTTTATCCCTGCAAAACAATTAATTACGCAGATGTTTGGCGATCGTGTCACCAGTATGCACTTTCCAGCAATGTGGCCTCCGCGATCTCCAGATTTCAATCCGGCCGACTTTTGGTTGTGGGGTTACCTTAAAGAACGAGTTTTACTGATACATCCAACAACCCAACTGCAACTGAAAGATACCATCTCGCAAAAAATTGCCAATATTCCAAGACATTATCTGCAAAATGCTGTGCATGGTGTCGCAGACAAAATGCCGTACGTTGAACAAGAGAACAACGGACAGCTTCCCAATGTTTTGTAAACCCTGTTGTTTGCCCAACAGTCTTATGTTTTTGTTTTTTCCCTATCTCAAATATTATAATATTTATAGCGGTTTAATGTTTGAACTGACTTTTGAAATACCCTATACATGAGAAAATCTTTAAATAACACTTTATCGTAAAATAGACTCTGCAAGGGACTGGAGAATATATTATATCCCCGAAAGTCAAGATTTGACTTCATTTTATGTTTCTGTCGCCACAATAAGGGGCACTCAAATAGAATATGTCTCACTGTTTGGGTCTTCTTGTCATACACTTTCCTTCTCTCTGTATCTTTATTTTATTTTAGTAGGTTATTTTACGACGCTTCATCAACATCTCAGGTTATTTAGCGTCTGGATGAGATGAAGGTGATGATGCCGGTGAAATGAGTCCGGGGTCCAACACCGAAAGTTACCCAGCATTTGCTCATATTGAGCTGAGGAAAAACCCCGGAAAAAACCTCAACCAGGTAACTTGCCCCGACCGGGAATCGAACCCGGGCCACCTGGTTTCTGTATCTTTGTCAGCTAATCTGTCAGACAGCGAATCAGACAAACATGTATCCAACTAAGAAAGAAATCAGTTCAATAAACGATCAGTTACTATCTCTTGTCACTAGAGAGTTCTTTAAATTTATATTTTCCCCGCCATTTAAAAAATATTTTGATATGATACCTCTTGCAAAAAAGGGGAGATGTATAACTGAAACTTGATTAATATATTTCAGTATTATTTGTATTTATCCAGGTAATAATGAACAGTTTGACTCGTAGACATTTTGTTTTTGCAGCATTAACTTCCCATAATTGTAGGAGAAGATTCGAAGAGACGTTACGCAGACTTTCGGCTCCCCCCTACCATTAACGCATAACACAATGTCAATACGGCGGTTGCTGTCGTCTGCGATACAACGAACTTTTCTGTTGATTTTCGAGTTCGTCATTTTTTTCCGGTTATTATATGCTTATTTAAGTTGTGTTAACTCTCGCTAGTGGTTTTTAATTTTATTTTATCCGTTTTAGTATTTATTTTATTATTGTTAATATTTCTGTTTTATCACTAATATTATTATTATTATTATTATTATTATTATTATTATTATTATTATTATTATTATTAATGAATTATTTTGTATTACTATCTTTGTATCATCTTCGTCACGATTATTCTATTATTATTATTATTATTATTATTATTATTATTATTATTATTATTATTATTATTATTATTGCTACTATTATTTCTATCGACCGCATTATTATTTGATCCCTGTAAAATTTATGTAGACTACTGGACTGTACCCGAGCACGAGCATATGCTCATTTCAGGTATCTATTCATATGTTTTAATTTCAAATGTAAATCTATATTAATAATAAATCTGTAGCCGAAATTTTTCTGGTAATTTTCGATTTTCCAAAAATAATTGGTCCTAACATATATAATTAACCACCCTGAAACCGAAAATCGCTTTTTTGACATTTTTGTCTGTCTGTCTGTCTGTCTGTATGTTTGTTACCTTTTCACGCGATAATGGCTGAACGGATTTCGATGAAAATTGGAATATAAATTAAGTTCGTTGTAACTTAGATTTTAGGCTATATGCCATTCAAAATACATTATTTAAAAGGGGGGGTTATAAGGAGGGCTGAATTAAATAAATCGAAATATCTCGCTTATTATTGACTTTTGTGAAAAATGTTACATAACAAAAGTTTCTTTAAAAATAATTTGCGATAAGTTTTATTCTTTGAAACATTTTGATAGGACTGATATTTAATGAGATAAATGAGTTTTAAAATTAAAATAACTGCCATCTAAGGCCATGTAATGAATTAAAAAACAAATGACTTCGTCTATAAGGGGCCTTGTACAGCAACAATCGAAAGCTATGAAAGATAGCTTACAGAGAATGTTTCTGTGTTTGTATGAAGTAATATCGAAAGCTAAATTAACCGATTTGTATAATTAATTATTATTTCACTATTGGAAAGTGTAGTTTCTCTAGATGCGCTTAATGCTATAATGTTATTACAGTAACTTCTGATATAATATAATATAATATAATATAATATAATATAATATAATATAATAAATAAATAAAAATAAAATAATGTAATATTATATAATATAATTTAAGTTATTTGAAGGGTTCACAACCATAGTGGGCCAAGCGCCATTTACTGAATACGTAGAAAACAAGTTATTGCCATAATTCAATGGAAACCTATAACAAGTAAAATAAAATATACACATTAAATCTAAGTGATGTCAATCTTCATTAAACTATGGTTGCATGTAATAAAAATTAAGAAACAGGTTAACGGAATTGTCATTGCACCAAATGAGTGTCTCTGGACCAAAATGATCACAGTTTAATTATTTGGATGCAATTTAAATTAAGTAACATATTAAACGATTTATCCTTCTATCAAACAGGAATGTTCCGTGGATCAAACGTCCTATTTTAATTATGTAATTACTTTATATGTATTTCTAACGGGTGCAGCGGAGCGCACGGGTACGACTAGTCGTAAATAAATTTGAATTTGAGTTAGCTTGCAGATTGATGTGCGGATCCAGTTTAATAGGACCGGACTGTCCAGATTCACCTGTCGCTGCGCTGCAGCAATGAGGAGCTCGTTGAAGCCGCGCCGAAACCGGAGGAGGTGGCCCAGCAGAAAACTGTAGTAGTAAACCGGTTTAAAACACTAGATAAAGCCACCTCCTCCGCGCATGCATAGTACGAGGAAATCAAACACGATCTTTATGAGGATTTACGAGCTTGTTGATCCCTGCTCACGACACAGCTGGCGAGGTGGAAATAAAAGGAATACGAGGATCTCGTTCATGTACCAGGGACCTATAAATATTTCCCTTCCAACCAACAGAACAGGAGGAGAATTGTCCAGTTTAGTTTATTACTTTAATCAGCAATTTGCAGGAAACGTGTTAGTATCAGAGGTATCAGGGTGGTCTTCCTACCACCTCAACAATGTTTATCTGTCTACATTACATTGCACGAAAAAGAAATTTAGTCCACTTCTATTCATATGGAGTTTTTTTTTTATGGTCAGAGATTGTATTACACATCTATAATATACTTAAACTAACACCATACATTCTGTGATGTTTAATTCTTTTGTACTTTCTCGTTTTTCCGCATACAGGTACACAGAAAGTAGGCCTACTGTGTTTTCCTCTATGCATCTCAATACTACAGGGATGGCTTTATATATTGTGAACTCGAGTTCGATACCCGGGTGTTTATTTTAGTGATTCACTATTGTTCAAAGATACCGGAATCCTACTAATCGATAATAATCAGGCTTCGAGACTCGGACCCAACAGAGCATAACGGCGTACTGAGTATAGTGGTAAAGCGTACAGTGGGTGGGGGTACTGTAGAATGAATGCCAAGAAATACGCAAAGGAAAACGCTCTGGATTTGAAGGTTCTGACGAATAATTTGGTTTTCATACAAACTGTGTCTGAAACTATTAGAAAAGTCAGAGCAAGAGATGCCGGAAACCCTCAAATTAATTACACCGGTTACTGAACGTGTAAAACAGAAGTGGAAATCAATTTTATGTAAAAATAACGGATATGGAACATTGTGTAACATAAACAGCAAATTAGTGGACATAGAGTCACCCGAGAATAAAGACTGTCTCTTAGAGACTGCAATGATGTTAGGTTTTTTCGCTTTGCTCCTATCACGTCATGCGATGTAGAGCGCAGCTTTCTACAGTACAAACTGACAGATAACCGAAAAAGATTTACCCTTGAGACACTGAGAATGTATCTTGTAGTAGGTACATTGTAATTCGGTACTGTAACTGCACTTCCTAAAGACGACCAATAGGATAAATGAAAAAATTAAAATCGCTACATGTTTATTTCCACCATTAACACTGTGTATAATTAAACACAAATGCTTATAAAAGACAGGAGAATACTGTAAATGCTTTTCACATTCTTTTCACATTGTCATTGTATAACGTATATTTACTTTCAGAATGTACATATGTCTGTTTCCCCATACTCCCGTACTCTACTCTAAATAGCAACGTTGTTACCTCAACACATCTCTATCTACCTGCAGCGAGTCAACAACCTATAGTGCATGCACAGTAAATTTATTGTATCGGATCCAAAGTCTCGAAGCCTGATGATAATAATAATAATAATAATAATAATAATAATAATAATAATAATAATAATAATAATAATCCGTGGCGCTACAGCCCGTGAAGGGCCTAGACCGACCAGCCGGCTGCTGGCCTCATGCCCACATGCCGAAGCAGAGGTGGACGATCATCCAACCAGAATGGAGGTATCGTGTGGTTAGCACGATGATTCCCCCAGCCGTTATAGCTGTCATTCGCAACCGGATTTCGCTACCTATCGTAGCTCCCCAAGTGCATCACGATGCTGGGTGGGCACCGGTTCCACACACTGGCCGAAATTTCATGAGAAAATTTCTTCCCCCACGAGGACTCGAACCAGTGCGCATTCCGTAACTACTAATCGATAGTGATCGATAATTTGTTCGTGTAAGTGTGGCTTCTTTGATTAGTACTTCTATGAATAGATGGCGAAGATAGTAGTCAATGTCGCCAATCGTACATAAATATACCCGTGTTATAGAATTCAAAATTGCATTCCTCGCTGTTGATTGTAAAATAACACTAGATTTAGCGAGAAAACGGTTAATATAGTCAATTATGAGAATAATTTATGCTTAATCTACATAATCATTTCCCCCAAAATTTTTTAACCGCCCCAAATAATAGTGCTAGTAGAACTATTTCAAAGTTTTTCAATTTGTTATATATTTGGTTCTGCTTATCCCTTGGTTAGAAAGTTCGCTTACACGATCAGAAAAATGCAGACAGATATCTTTGTATAACAGTATACCAGTGGTTACCATGCTGGTCGTTGAACCCTAGATTCGCGAGTTCAAAACCCGCCCGAGGGCGATGAATTTAAATTGACGGTAAGATTCTTAATATGGCACCTCCTGAGAGGAAGCAAAGCTCGAAATTCCGTATCGTAGGTTTAACGCAAATTGAAGGAATCCTGCCCTGAACAAGGGCTCCAGGCAAAATTTGGTGGTCAATTCTAAATAATATTGAATTTGGATGCCGGATACCTCTAATGTTGAAAGCGTTGTTAAATGAGATAATGTTACCACTTAACGGTTCTCTTAGGTGATCGAATAGTTGTCAAGCTGGCCGTTAAATCCAAGGTTCGTCGATTCAAACCCGACTGAGAGCAATGTATTTGAAAGTTCAACAAAATTTTTAGTATGGCTTCCAACGGGAAATATGTAAAAATGAGAGGTCCGTGTCCTACATTTACTCTGAAAGAGGGTGTCGGACAACATTTTGGGATCAATTCTCGTCCACGTTTAAATTTTACGCAAAATAACCTGTCAAGTTGAAAACGCCGTTAAATAACATACTACAGGGCGTTCGCCAGAAAACAGCTTTCACTCAGGTAAATACCGTCGGCCTTTTAATGTTAACCTTTAAATTTGCAAAGTAATAGATTAATAGGCTATATGCTATAATTTTAATACAACAATAGAAAAAATAATTGGTAGGAAAAAATTAAAATTTCACAATACTATAATATTGTACAACATATAAAATATGGACATTGCGATAGTAGTTTTCTTTACAGTCCGACACAGTTTAATAAACGAGTGTTAGAAATGAAGTTTTGCCAATTTAAGGGTTAAAGATGAATAGAAACTATTAAGGAAATAGTGTGTAGGCCTACATCTGCCCTGAATAGAGCGTGTGAACAGCGAATAGGAATTATCCTCTTTTGTTTCTCTGTGCGCCGGCGTTTAGTTCCACTTTCAAGCGCTAGAGGCTGGTGTAATCGACCACACGCTAAGGTAATAATTGAGTGTAAGAGTTGAGACACAGGATCCAAACATCGCCTACCTTATTACAAAATCCAGTAACGCTTTGCTTCATATAAATTCAAGTTAACAGCTTCTCCTTATTTCTCAGTGACAAACTAGTTGTAATAATATTTGTTTATGTTTTATAATATAATAAATTATATTATAAAATAATATAATACATTATAAAATTACTATCAAATTCGTTTAATATTTGTATACAATAGCCTATTATATAGGTATATGGTTTTACTTCTCGTAGAAGTTTTGTTTTTCCATTTTCAGCGCTATCAAATCATTACTTATTTTAATTGTTGTTGGGGTCAACGTCTCAACTCTCATTATAAAGGAAATCTAGAGTCTAGACATTACAGATAATGACGAATTTATTATTTTATCGGTTCAATTTATTTTATTTGAGTACATAATGTACCTAGATGTATTAACTATATGTGTTATATTTCCGCTGTTTCGACTGCTAGCTGGTGTGATGTCAATGCCAACACGCTCAAATTGGTTACAAGGTCATTGAAATCAGTTCTGCTACATCAAAGGTACCGACGCGAAATGTCCATACTGTATATCTATACGCTGGTGTGAACGGTTCCTGTTCTGTAGTATGGAAAGAAAGGCGTCAAGGTTTGTGCCTTAGTATACAGCTGACTTCCATTCAGTGGTAGTTCAGTTTAGTTCGTGACAATGCAGCACACATTAGAACAGCGAATCTTCCTTTATGAAATACACATTTCGGAGAAATCTTACAAAAATATATGTAGTGCTACATTTTTACGGAAATTTAATATTCTGGCGTTCAACAAACACTAGAATTAACAATCCAGAATTTAGTGACAAAATCAGAGAAGGAAACCAGGTCACTCTTGAATTGGAAAGCCTATATAAATCGCGTTCTAACTGTAAAAAAAAAAAAAAAAACTCTGTGACATAGATTATCCAGAAGACTCTCCCACGAAATCGGTAAGAATGTTCAAAGATGGGTTATCCAAGAAATAATAATAATAATAATAATAATAATAATAATAATAATAATAATAACAATAATAATAACATCAATAATAAGAATAATAACAATAACAATAATAATAACAATAATAACAATAACAATAATAATTACAATAATAACAATAATAAGAATAACAATAATAATAACAATAACAATAATAATAACAACAATAACAATAATAACAATAATAACAATAATGATAACAATAATAATAACAACAATAATAATAACAATAACAATAACAATAATAATAACAATAATAACAACAATAATAATAACAATAATAGTACTAATAACAATAACAATAATAATAATAACAATAATAATACTAATAATAACAATAACAATAATAATAACAATAATAATAACAATAATAATAAAAGGTAAAGGTAAAGGTATCCCCGTAACATGCCATGAAGGCACTTGGGGGGCATGGAGGTAGAGCCCCATGCTTTCCACGACCTCGGCACTAGAATGAGGTGGTGTGGTCGGCACCACGCTCTGACCGCCTTTTACCCCCGGGAAAGACCCGGTACTCAATTTTATAGGAGGCTGAGTAAATCTCGGGGCCGTTCTGAAAGTTTGGCGAGAAAAAATCCTGTCACCACCTGGGATCGAACCCCGGACCTTCCAGTCCGTAGCCAGCTGCTCTACCAACTGAGCTACCCGGCCGCCCAATAACAATAATAATAATATTAATAATAACAATAATAATAACAATAACAATAATAATAACAATAACAATAATAACAATAATAATAATAATAATAATAATAACTATAATAACAATAAAAAATATTAATAATAACAATAACAATAACAATAATTTGTTTGTCCACAACAGGCCAAAGCTTTAATTATAACAGACAATACAATAGTTGTTTATAAGATCAAAAATGGAAAAAGGATAATGGAAAAAGAAATAAATACATATGCAAATTATTTCTGCGGTGGCTTAGTGGGTCAGACCTCCAGCCTATCACACAGGCGGCCCAGGTTCGAGTCCCGGTGAGACTTGGGATTTTTCAGTGACACTTGTGGCGGACAAGTTGCAATTGGAATTTCTCTAGGGTTCTCCCTTCTTCCCCATGTTAAGCATCTACATCATTCCGTCACCACTTCCTCATTTCGTCATCATTCCACAGAATTCTCCGATAGATAAATATATGTTCTTATTTTTTTAATTTATAGGACAACTATTCACTCATATTATAAGCCTAAAAATATGAATTTATTTTATTACTTAGGTTCTTTATGAGATAATATTTCTAATAATATTAGCAAACTAACTAATATTTTGAAACAATTAACTAATAACTAATATTTTTACAAAACGGAATTATAATATTATTACTTAATATTATTAATTTCTTACTAATGATATCAGTAAAGAAGTTTTATGAAATAGGCCCCAGATAAAATGTTTCCTATTCTTCTTTCCTATGTTGAATTTCGACCCTGAATAACCTTTGCAATTAAAATCATCGTTAAATAAATTACTTCTATCGCTTAAGGTTAGAAATAGTCCATTCACAGTTAGGCCATGTATAAAGCCTACCTCAATATTTTTATCAGTGGTGATTCCTCCATGAAGGATATGAGGATGATTTTACAGTTTAATTTCATGCCTCTGAGGATAGAAAAGATTTTAATTACAGATTTCGATTCTTAATGCCTCCCGTTGTAATAATTTTCTTCAAACTTCCACTTTCTGTCGTGAGTTGTCGCCACTGCACATCTCAGACCTTAGGAATACTTTCCGAGGAACCATCCAAATATCTTACAGCAAACGGTTTTTTCTAGCAGTGAAGTTACGGCCAGGGATGAGTGCGGAAGGCGGGGTATGGCTTTACTAAACCCCGTTTGAGGATATGACCGTATATCCTAATACTACGACCCTTCTTTCTCGATGGTGGTGTGAAAGCCCTGTCAGGGGCTACAATACGAATTTTCAAGTTTTCTTATAGCCTCCTTAAATGCAGTTCATTGGTCATTTTAAAAGAATAGAATAAATGAAATAATAAATAATTTAAAATGATATAATATAAAAAATAAAATGAATAAAAACCAAAATCACATAAAAATAAATAAATTAAGCTATAATAAAATACAAGAATTAACAGGACTTTCAGATGACAGGACTGCCGAAAGAATATCTGAAGTTGTATTTGATCATTTAGAAGAATATAACTGTAGCAAGAAATTAATTGGGCATGCTCTATTATTATTATTATTATTATTATTATTATTATTATTATTATTATTATTATTATTATTAATTTCTATCTTGGTCATCAATCGTCAGTCTCATATCCTACAAACAAAAAATATCACGAGTCATCACTGATTTTTATGCAAGGAAGAAATGGCCATAAATTACTGCATGGAGCCCTACATCAGGCATAGAGTTCCTTTAAATTTCGAAATATATTACACCTGACCCCTAGCTTCACTTCTCTTCCGAAGAGAGCCATGCTGAGTTTTTTTAACGTCCTTATAACTAGTCTAACTCCTTAGGCCTGATTAAAATCCTCGAACCAGTGGCATGTACGGTTACCACCGGAAACGAATGACTGTACATAATATTTACAGTATTTACTTTTGTCATACTTCAAGCCACGGAGCAAATGTTGTACTTCTTTAAAGCATTCTTTCTTCAAAATTTGTATACCCCTGTTACGAATTTGTTCAATTGATTTCGTGACTGTCACGTATCGTCGTCGGGTTTCTCATCTTTGCCAAAGACCTCCGCAGTTCTGCTTCATTCCTTCTGGGGAATCTCAGCTCAGACTCTCCTGCCATCTACTGGCGGAGATGTGAACTTCCTTCCAGCGAAATGTCTTTTCAAGGCAAGTTAATTCTGCGCTGAAAGAATGTGGAAATAAATTCGCAATATCGAACAGCTTTACAGTTACATTCAAAAGTACTGCCAAATTATTGTCATGATTTTTCGCTTGTTGAAGTAGAATGTATGCCTTAAATGGAAATGAGAGATTTCATGTAATACAGCGATAAACAACTATTATGGAAGAAACAAAGTTAGCTGAAAGAACTGCAGACATATTTATAGACAATATGGATAAAAAAAAGTAATACTCTTCTCTGACATATTTATTAAATATGTTACATACGTATATAAATGGGCAGATAGTGTTTCAATTGACTATTACACTATTACTACGTCATATTACTTTTGACCAATAAAACGATACGGAACAACGTGTTTCAACCAATCATGGCCGCTTATCCTACAATTATCATCTCCGCTAGCATTTGTTTGTTTGTATCACCTCCCTGGCATTTGTTTTTTGTTTGCCAACTTTGTCCTTTCAATAATTATACTTTTTAAATCAGGTCATGTTTTTTTAATCATCCTTAATTAAAGCTTTTCTATCATTTACCTTTTTTATATTATTTAGGTTATGTTATAGCTTCTGCGGTATGAAATTATAGATAGTCAGGTATCAAGATTGTTTAATATTGATAATCGAAGTGGAATGCAACTGTTTTAATAAAAACGAAACTGAATCAACAAAGCCTTCTTGATTAGTAATCGTCCATAGAGTTCAATGAATTTATATAGTTGGCAAAACTGGTAACAAGAGGACAACTGATCATAATACACTACTGCCATCTAGCGGAATATTTGTAATGATGAGATGGTACAATAATACATTTTCAAGACAGTTTAGTGTTTTTGTAAGCCAATTAATATTTTATTGTATTAGAGTACTTTATTTCTTATAATCTTTATATATTTTCTTCTAATTATGTAATAGTCTATTAAATCCCATTCTAGTTTTGATTTTCTCTAGATAAATCGAAACCTCTAGTCAGATTACTGTTGATAAAAATGTAGAGGGAGAGAAATTTCTCGTTATTTGCTTTTAAAAGTATATTATTATAAACTTATGTATTATTATTGCTATTATTGTTGTTAACGTATATTTTAATACTGTGACATCTAACACGGTATTTTGAATTTCAGGTACCATGATAACTCTTTCAATCCTACTTCATGACTTAATAATTAATGGGTACTGGATAATTCACAAATCAATTACAAAATCTTATTATAAAAACAACAGCAACAAATGTTTATGAAAAAACGTATCATATCTATCGCATAGTTCTAAAAGAACTGAGTCTAAAATGTTTTAATATAGCCTACTATTTAATTTTAAAGTATAATCATTTTTTTAAATGTTGAAATCCGTATGATATTTACAAACCACGTTCAAAATAAGATCATTGTAGCAAATTCACTCCAGATGAGAAAATGTTTTGAGCGCTGCACAGAAAATAAAAGCAAGTTTTCGGAAATGTAATTTCAGGAAAAAAATATCGCTACTCCGGCCTATATGGTTCTAGTAATATTAAAACTATATTCAGAGAAGAGAATTTTCTTTCCCCGGTTGTGAATGAACACAGGCAGAATATGGGGCGAAAAATCTAGTAGGGGGAAATTTCCCGGTCTCCCCCCTTCAATTCGAAATTAGTGGATAGGTATATAGATAGAAAGCCAGACAGGCAAGATGTTAAGTATATAACATGTAAGCAGCTAGATGTATCTTAATTCACCTATGGGTTCGTATCACTATATAAATGGCTGAATAAGAGTGACATTAAATTTTCCTTAAGTCACGCTTCATGCAATATCACTTACTTTCTTAGATATAATGAAGATAACATTAAGCCTTACATCTTGACAATCCTGAAGTTCCCCAATATGCAAGAAAAAATAAAGTTTGTAAATGTTATTTTCTTTTCAAATATAAACTTCTAACAGCGGGTAAAATATGAGGTAAACCCATTGTTTTCAAATTTGTTTATAATTACCATCGTATTTCTTTTCTTTAAAGTTAAAAAAAAAGAAACCTTCGTAGCACAAACTTGTTTCCATGGCAATCGCTAATAAGAGAAAAAATTAAGTAATTCAGGATGCATCTACGCTTTAATTAATAAAACAAAGACTACTTACTAAAATGTTATATGGAACGACTGACTCCATCCTTTAAATCTCTTCTTATTTTATGTCATGATGCTTTTAAAGATCACAACATTATCAGAGCTTGCCTTGAACATTTTATATTAAAGGAAATCCTTTTATGAGCATAGCGATAGAAAATTGATTAAAAGAAAAAAGCATTTTGTATGAAATTTGACTAGAATTTCAAAGAATACATGTAACAAAGATCACATGACTCGTATATGTACAGCAGTGGCAAAAAAAAAAAAACCGGACCGACCCTTGTAGATGATTTCAGAGCCTTGTTCACTCCAGAGCACGAGAGACTGGTAACTAAGACTTTCGTGGTTCGAATCCTGCCTAGAAAGGAAACTTTTTTTTGTTCCTTATTCAAATTTATTCCCAATACTTTTCGATTGCTGGTAAAATTCATGTTCCGGGAATAATAAGTTAATTAAGTAGTAAAATATCGCTGCAATCGAAAAGTATTGGAAATAAATTTCAAAAAAAAAAAAAAAAAAAAGCTTCCTTCCCAGGCAGGATTCGAACCACGAAAATCTTAGTTACCAGTCTATCGTGCTCTGGAGTGAACAAAGCTCTGAAAGGGTCGGTCCGGTTTTTTTTTTTGCCATTACTGTACATTCACTATAATACGAAAATCGAACCGCATGCTTTGAAACAAAATGAAGTTAATAATCATTACAAACTTCAAGGTAACCTTTCAAAGGTGGGTAAATGTACCCATATGGATTTACACCCATGCAACTCTATCTGCGAGTACAACATATTCAATTTCTAAGTATTTCTCTTATTTATTGCACTTCTGGACGATTAAATTTATTTACTTGTTTATTTGTTTAAGTCTCCATTTATTTACGTATTTATTTGTACATTTATTCGTGTATTCATTCATTTATATATTTATCCATTTCTTTATGTATTTCATTATTTATGTATGTATTCATTCATTTATTCATGTATTTATGTATCCACTTATTTATTCATTCATTTGTATTCTTTCACATTTATTTAGTCATTTATTCATTAAAGGTGGAGAATTTTTATTAGATGGAGAGAATCATCATCGTCATCATCATCATCATCATCATCATCATCATCACAAAGATAACGGAGACGAAAATGAAGAAGACAAGAGAATGACGAAATTGAAGGAGGGAATGATGAAAATGAACGTGAAGAAGAGAATGACGAAATTTAACTCTGCTTTATGTTACAAAATTATAATGTAAGTTATAATTCTCGCATTTTACTTAGTTATTTCTGTTTATCTTTAGCCTGAACTCCATATTTTATACAAGTACAAAATCCTATAGTGACATCAAACCAGTATTAAGAATATGCTTTCTTTAAGGGGATGACGAAATTCAATAATAAAATGACGAAAATGAAGAACAGAAGGACAAACACGAATATAATGACAAAAATTTTGAGAAAAAAACTGGAATTAAGAAGAAAATAAAGTGACAAAACTGAAGAAAAAGGTGAAAATGAAGAGAATGAGAAATATGATATGAAAATGAACAGGACCTGAATGAAGAAAGTGAAGAACATGACGAAAATGAAGAAGTGGCGAGGATGAAAATGAAGTAGGAAGCGAGTATGAAAATCACTAGGCTTGTAATGTTGGGGACCGATAGGGTGCGTTACACTGGTTTAAAGTTTACTCTCCGTTTACCAGTCAGTACTCTGGCATGCGTACCTACTGAATAATAATGTCGAAGGTTAAAGATTCTAAGGCGCATATTTTTGCAGCGGAATTTGGTGAGGCACTGAAGATGTGAGTAGTTGTGCATTGTAATTGTACGGATCCCGGAGGAAAGGAGGAAACTCAAAGGCACAAATAATTCTCTGATAATTCTTCTTCACATAACGAAAGGTAAGTAAAAATATATCTTTGTAATGCTATGTAGCTTATATTTACTTTTAGATCTGTCCAGATTTGTTTATGTTCACCTTGTTGTTCCCGTAATCGATCGCGGAATCAAATCACTGTCCTCGTACTAGCTCATGTCCCCGGTCTGATCCAAAGACTGATTGTCCAGTGACATTTCGTCCACAGCATTTACGTCCACCATAAATTTTCGTTCAGTTGAGTTTTTAGTCCACAACAATTTTATGTCTATAACAATTTTGTCCACCTGTTTATGTCAACTTATAAAAATCGTCCACTGTATGATTTCGTCCACCATACTGAGATGGCCTCGAATATTTTTGTCCATTTGGCCTAATTTTAGTCCATATTTCTTAGGCCACAATATTTGTGGAACATTGTAGGATCAGTATATTATTTATGGAATTATATTACGCTACTTTATACGATGAAATTAAGTATGAATTTAATTTTCGAAGAAAACAAAGAAAAATTTAAAAAAAAATATCAATTATTTTATACTTCTACCTTCATGTCTCTCTTCGGTATTGTACAATTTTAATCTGTAGTTGATGGCACGCAAACACAAATCGAGCACATTTTGTGTTCTGTTGACAGTACGTAAAAATGAATTTCTTTCTGGTAAATTCAGTAGTACTTTTTGATCTTAAATGGCCCTTATTACGGCTGCGGTAGATTCATTTGGGTATTGTTCGGCCCTTCTTTTGATTACTGTCACATGTTTTTCGCACTTTCAGCTCTATTTACAACATTCATGTGCTTATCTTCCTTAAATACATGAACATGAACATGAATGTTCCCATTTGTGACATAATGGGCATTACATATATCGCGATTTTCACACCGCGAATACGATCGGTCCTCATTTTTGCTTAACGAGTGGAACTGATATATGCATATGTTATAAACTATTTTATCCTTGTCTTTAGACGAAGGAAGTAAATATGTCATTATAATGTCTTTGAAATAACTTTATAAATTTGATTCCTCATTAGGAGTTCTGACGCATAAATTAAATTGGATTTCACTATAATGTAAACCATAAGGAAGCACATTAATAATGAGGAAATTGTTTTATATTAACGGTAATTCAACTTGTATTGTACAGGGACACCATTTTATTTTTACAAACATTTTTAATATTAACCTGTCTATACCTTTAGAGAACCGGAAACACCGCTTGCTCCCCCCTCCAAGACTGGAGTTCGATGATACTGGCGTAAAACACAAATCACTCTACTAGGTATAGGATGGAAGAAAAGTAGTTCATCCATTTACGTAAACTAGGAAATATCGCGATTTTGAGTTTGATAATTTTCATTAGGTTTTTCTTTAATCAAAGTACAGTACTGTATTAAGAATGAGTGTTTTTACTCACGAAGTGAGTTATCCATGCGAACGTATTCATTATGCAGTGTATATTATACTGTCTACAGCACATTAGCGTACAATATAGAGAAAGAAGTTAAATTGAAAAATAATCATAATATGAATATTTAAACACAATTTTGAAAATGGTGGCCGTTCATTTCGAGACAGGCTTCAGTTCTTTTGTGCATATTATCGCACTATAGACTATTGCATCTAATTCCAATTGCCAGTTTCGTCCTTCGTACTAGTAACTCATGTTGAAATAATTCTGCACCTACTCTACGTACTGTTAATTCAATCTTCACTTCTGCCCGACCCGAAAATATAAAATTACTCAGACATTCTATCTACTGTCCGTCCAAGTGGTTATGCCGCAGGATTGTAGAAAGGGAGGAAATCACGTGACAGTTAATTACTTAACGAGGCCCTTATATTTAAGTTAAATTAAACAGCTGTATAATATTACGTAAACTTCCAATTCCTAAGAGAAATTAATGTTTTCAGAAAAGAGCTAAGACAGCCCAGCTTTTACAGAGGGGCGAGCAGAAGCAGGTGGGGGAAATCGGGATGCGACGTAGGCAAACGGACAGTACCTGTGCAAAAATATGATTCAATATTGAAAGCTCTTTCGTCACTGGAAAACGCGAACATATTTCTGGAACGTACTATACTCAGTAACTCAGTACTGCTTACTATCTGCGGTCTTGGTTCTTTGTGGAGTTGGAACTTCCTTAGTAGAAGGGGTGGGAGTGAAGTACATTCAAAAACTCGGGTACAATAAAAATTGAAGTAAAAATAAAATGAAGTCCCTATATTTAGTTGCATGGACAAAATTTTAAATGAACTTTAGAAAAAATGGACAAAAAAAAGTGGACCAAAGAAAATGGACAGAATATTTGTAGAACTATATTAATATACAATATTTAAAATAGCCAAAAACCTTAATGGACAAAAAAGTGGACGAAATATCCGTGCATTAAATGAAGATAAACTATATGACTGGGGACAATATAAAGTGGACAAAGTGACCTGGAATGCCTCAGTCTATGTACCACCCTGCAGTTAACATTTGTAATCGGTCCCCAACATTACAAGCCTAAAAATTGCACAAAGTGGCAATGACAATATGAAAAAGAAAAGTTGATATTTAAAATGAACAGTAATGAAGATGAAAATATGATGAAGATCACGATGACGATGATATTGATGATGATGTTGCTGTGACAAAAGAAATATTTCCCAGACAACTCATTACCACCACTCGTATGAAAGGGGTTTAAATAATTCCACGCAGGTACGTATGCTTCCACTTCCCTCTAATAAGCGAGAGGGTAAAGCAGTAGGTTGAGACGGCGCACTGCTTTTGTTTTCTTAATGACTGGACATTTGCATGATTGTTAATTACGTATTTTGCTTTTCCTACGATTAAATTCTGTTTCCGACCCCCTCCACCCATTTTCATAATTAACTGACCCTTCTACTGCCCGATACAATGTAATTAGGGTAACCTTGCTCAAACATATCGTTGCAGTGACGTCAAACAGACCCTCCGCACGCGGTATGTGGTCTTCATTAAGTCGCATTCCTTCAGGAGAGTACAATTATTTATACTTCCTGTGATATGTCCTCAAGCGAGGTTAGTTCCCGGAGACAGGGAGGTAGAGCTGCCACTTGCTCTTAAATTGAGAACCCAGCCTTAATATTAATATACTAATACTACCAATAATAAATATACTTACTTACTGGCTTTTAAGGAACCCGGAGGTTCATTGCCGCCCTCACATAAGCCCGTCATCGGTCCCTATCCTGAGCAAGATCAATCCAGTCTCTATCATCATATCCCACCTTCCTTAAATCCATTTTAATATTATCTTCCCATCTACCTCTCGGTTTCTCCAAAGGTCTTTTTCCCTCGGCCTCCCAACTAACACTCTATATGCATTTCTGGATTCGCCCATACGTGCTACATGCCCTGCCCATTTCAAACGTCTGGATTTAATGTTCCTAATTATGTCAGGTGAAGAATACAATGCGTGCAGTTCTGTGTTGTGTAACTTTCTTCATTCTCCTGTAACTTCATCCCTCTTAGCCCCAAATATTTTCCTAAGCACCTTATTCTCAAACACCCTTAACCTATGTTCCTCTCTCAAAGTGAAAACTTGTAACATTCCATGTACCAAATCTCAAAACCTTATTCCCTCTGCTGTGGTCGTGCCAGTGAATCAGTCCCATTCCGAGGCTTATTTGAAGGTTTCGTAACAAGCTGTACTTTTTACAGTAATGGGTTGTTAGCCCTTCGTCCAACCCCAAGCTGGAAGATCACCCCTCATCGGCTGTCCGCGATTGCTTTTTCAATATATTCACAGCTATCCTCCGTCTCCTCGATCCGCAACCTGAGGACGCGCCATCCCGTGGGATAATAAATGTAACAGTAATTATCATTATTATTATTATTATTATTATTATTATTATTATTATTATTATTATTATTATTATTATTGACCGTACTTTGTCCCAGGAGACTACAAGTTTAAGTAGGGTAAATGTTGGTAATCGTGATATGAGTAGTATTGTGATAGTTTTTTTTTAGAATTTATTAGGCCTACAATTTTACTGATCGAGAGGAATATTGGTTTCTTGCGTCAACGTGTTAAGAGAAAGTCTGTGGACAAGTTTCTGCACAAAACCAGTCCTTCTCTCGCTCAGTAAAACTGTATGTATCGGTGAAACTTTTGGATTTAAATTGAACTATCGTGGAGAAGTGCTTGACAGAAAAAAAGTTTTTTCGTGTTTAGTGATACAGGAAACATTGTTACTAAACGCAGAGCGACACTTAATTCGGAATATGTGAATGCATTCACATGTTTAAAATCATGGATGAAGCAGTATTAACTAGGTGAGTTTTCATACTTTTTGTTATTTATGTTTGTCTAAAAAATTCCCGGAGAAATTGCCACAATAAATTATAAGCCTCATAATAAATATGTTAGTAAGTACATAAAATAGTTGGTTTGTAATATAACGATACAACATTCAATACTTATGGTTATCATCGAACACAAATTAAATTAACAATAATAGTGTATTACAGTATATTAAAACGTTTTTTCAACTCTATCAAAATTCCATTAATCTATCGAAATTCAAATAGTTAATCGATTAAATATTTTGATCGATCAACAGCACTTATTATTATTATTATTATTATTATTATTATTATTATTATTATTATTATTATTATCATCATCATTATTTAGATTAGTACCGGGCTGATAAAAAGTGACTGAAAATGTTTATATGTCGAGACATGATTTTGTTTTCCTGAGACGCTATTACAGCCCTTACAGTTTAGATCAGTGATGGGCGGATTTATGCACTACGTACATGCAATGTACAAGACTGAAACGAGTTCCATTTTCCATGCATGCAGAACCGGTTCTCAGCCGAAACGGTACCATAACATGTGAGAATGGGTTAAGGATGAGCGAATTGTTTCGCTGATGCAATCAATGTCAAATAAATCACTATATAAATACAGTATGGCCGGGGTTCGATCCCAGGTGGTGACAGGATTTTTTCTCGTTGCCAAACTTTCAGAACGGCCCCAAGGTTCACTCAGCCTTCTATAAAATTGAGTACCGGGTCTTTCCCGGGGGTAAAAGGCGGTCAGAGCGTGGTGCCGACCACACCACCTCATTCTAGTGCCGAGGTCATGGAAAGCATGGGGCTCTACCTCCATGCCCCCCAAGTGCCTTCATGGCATGTTACGGGGATACCTTTACCTTTTTTACCTTTTATGTACTTCAATAGTTTAAACACTGAAATTATTTATACTGCAGACATTTTTCTTGAATTTTAAATATCTCACCTAAACATAAAATTCTGAACACGCCTACAGAGAAAGCAAAGTAAAGAAAGATCTTCGAGAAAGAAATTACAATAAAAACAAATCTTCTCTCCTAGTTGAAAAATGCCTAAATAATGCGTAACATATTCATACTACATAGTAGGATTAAATAAACTGATTTCTATCGCAAGTTTATTGGTATTTGACGAGATGAGGCAGAGAATTCACCATAGATTACCTGACATTCGTCTTACGTTTGGAGAAAAATTCGGAAAACCCAACAAGGTAATCAGTCCAAGAAGGAATTGAACCTGTGCCCGAGCGCAACTCAGATTCGGCAGGCAAGCGCCTTAGCCGACTGAGCTACGCTGGTGACAAAATTTATTGATTACGCATTTTAGTTCGCTTTTTGAGTGCTGCATCGATGTTTGTCGACCACTTCTCTAGAGATACAAAAATATTAAGAGCGCCTAGAAATCAGGCAATCTTCAGAACATTGCACACGAGTGAAAGTATTGAATGCACGTGGCGCAATAGCACGATGCATTGCCACTTCAGAAACATCACAGGACAAATACAAGACAAGGGACAAACATCTAGTCCCTTAAAATGCAAGGAATTGAACCACGGACATCTTGATTAAGAATCATACAGACTATCCATTAATCCAATTTAGCCAAAATTTTTCTTCAGAGGATAACTTTTAGATATTAATATTATGCTTACAAGGTATTACAGAAAATAATTCAGTGAAGGGACTCTAGGACAGAGGGACATTGCTAGATGGGGCAGTTGGACGTAATAGATCAGGTGTAGTTCTCGAGAAAAAAAGTGAAGAGGAAAAACAAAGTTTACAACGTATAAGTAAAACCAAAATATATCTACTTATTTATCAATTGAAATGACAATATTTCAAGATAACACGTGCATATCTTACCAATAACCATATCAGCAATAGATTTAATTCCAGGTACTCTTCAAGGAAGTACCTACTTAAATGTCTAGACATCAGTAAAAACATATTCATGACAATGCAGGAGGCTGTGCTGTTGAATTCGTGCAACATTACCCGAAGATTCTTCAACGGAACAACTTACGAATTATAGTCTGCGAAAAGACACAGTAGGTAATAAAGAGTCATGAGCAACACATTACTACAATTTCAATTTCAACAATGTAACAAAAATGATTATGTGATCATAAACTACAGACTTTACACTATGTATGAGGTCATTAACTTCTACCATGTGCAGTGTTGCCAACTGAACGGAAATTCCGTCAAAATTGACGGAATTTCGAAGTAGCGGACGGGAAAAGAATGGCTTTGACGAGTGACAGATTTTCTGGTGGGAATTACAACTTGCATCACCTTTTGACTTTTTTAGCTGCTGTCATTTTTAATCGTTTAATTTTTTGGGGATTTTATTTTTTCTTTGAACAGCCCAGCCCGTGCTGTACCATGTTATTTGTATTTTAATCAAGATTATTAAGTAAACTGTTTGAAAATTTGCTTTTTATTTGTATATAGATATAGTGAATGGATCTTATTAAAATTAAAATTAAAATTAATTTTGACGAATTCTGACGGATTTCTAGGTGTTAGACTGACGGGAATACAAATTAGGTGTTGGCAACACTGATCATGTGACCACAGACAACGGTGGTCGACAACGATGGTTCGTTTCGACAGCGTGCTGTCATTAAATTCCTTGTTAAAGAAGAAAAATGTGCCGCTGAAATTCACCTCGGACTTCAGCGTGCATACGGAGATGTGTGTTAGTGTTAGGAGATGAGTGAAACATTTCGAAGATGGGAACAAGAGCATCCAAGATGAGCCTCGTAGAGGTCGCTCTCGAACTGCCTTCACGGAACGCAACAAGGAAAGAGTTGATGAATTCTGGGATGCATTTTGGTTGAATTTCTTGAAATGCTGTCCGCTATATTCAGACAGTTTTGAAGCTCCGTCGTGCATTGCGCGAGAAACGCCCTGGAAAGAACATCCTGCAACACGATAACGCGTGGTCTCACACTGATCGTGTCACAGTGGAGAAAATCAGAACATTTGTTTGGGAAACTCTTCCGCAATCTCCCTACAGCCCCGACTTGGAACCCTCCGCCTACCATCTTTTCGGTTCTGTAAAGGAGCAGCTGCGAGGCCAACGCTACGAGACGCTGGAGAACATCCAGAAAGCAGTGCGTCAGTGTCTTCGGGAAGATGAAACGGACTTCTACAGCAAGGGAATTTTCAAACTTACATAACGGCGGGAAAAATGTGTGCAAAGAAATGGAGACTATGTTGAAAAGTGACAGAAAAGCCTGTAGATTTAGATGATGTACCTGGTTTGTCTAAAAAATTAAAATTAAGATTTATAACAATGGGTTTCTCATGACTTTCAGCATGACATTTGTAATTACATCGCATTTGTCCACACCTGTGGAGTAACGGTCAGCGCGTCTGGCCGCGAAACCAGGTGGCCCGGGTTCGAATCCCGGTCGGGGCAAGTTACCTGGTTCAGGTTTTTTCCGGGGATTTTCCCTCAACCCAATACGAGCAAATGCTGGGTAACTTTCCGGACTCACTTCACCGGCATTATCACCTTCATTTCATTCAGACGCTAAATAACCTAGGTGTTGATACAGCGTCGTAAAATAACCCAATAAAAAAAGTACTTGTACCGACATACATGTCTGACCCCATTTGACTGCTGGGTATTCATCTCAATATCCTGTAACTATTCATATTAGAATGACACCTTCTGCCTTCAATTTCATCATTAGCACATTACGCTATGATTTTCACTTGCAGCATTTAGTATCCACTCTATAACCATGCAATAATAATGTGTAATCTAATATATAGCACATAACGTATTCCTTTTTGGGCAACTGATTCAGTTTTAATACTTCATTTTGCACTACTGAGATGAACGCTAAAATATACATCTCTAGTTTGTAATTCCATTAAAGCATCGGGCCGTGTTAATTTGGAAAGCATGCTGCGCACATTCATGTCCTTTGTCTGTCCAAATTTCGGCGCAATTATTGTAATAATAGTAATGAGAAAAATACCAATTATTTAAGTCCGATGAGAGTACACGGATACCGCCTTTATGTTCGCATTTTTTTGAAGAAAAATAAACAGCGAATCAAGTTTATTGCATCATTACATGATCTATACGAGAAAGAACTGTAATATTTAAAAAAATTAAATTAGAAAATTTCGGTAAAGTACATTTTGTCACAATTACTGCAACTGAGAAAGTGGTTTTCCGCACGTCGTGTGTCTGTCTATGCACAGCAACATAAAGGGCCACAAGGAATGCCGCACTTTCTGAAACATTCCAGGAGTGGACTGTAACACTTCTGCAGCGGTCATAATACTCACCTCAGCACATATGTGGACTTTGGTCCTAGGTTCATAGATATTTATGACGTAGTGCAGAGGGCGGCCACTAGAGGGAACACAAAGAGTTGGAACTTAAAACTGAGACGATTCTTCCGACGCCGGGGTGGAATCCGGTGTGGCTTAGTGGATAAAGCGTCAGCACGTAGAGCTGAAAATCCGGGTTCAAATCCCGGCGCCGGAGAGAATTTTTCTCCGTTCCATTGCTCTTTCATCGTATGATGACGCAGAATATCTGCATGAAATATCATATGTACTTCGGTACATTAAAATAATATATATATATTATGCGTAAATCACTCCGTGATTTAAGACGGCGCTTATTCCGTCGGATCCCGGCCAACTAGTCACTCATAACGAGTGCACCTCAGCACATGTGTGGACTTCGGTCCTAGGTTCATATATATCTATGACGTAGTGCAGAGGGCGGCCACTAGAGGGAACACAAAGAGTTGGAACTTAAAACTGAGACGATTCTTCCGACGCCGGGGTGGAATCCGGTGTGGCTTAGTGGATAAAGCGTCAGCACGTAGAGCTGAAAACCCGGGTTCAAATCCCGGCGCCTGAGAGAATTTTACTCCGTTCCATTACTCTTTCATCATATGATGACGCAGAATATCTGCATGAAATATCATATGTACTTCGGTACATTAAAATAATATGTAATGATATGCGTAAATCACTTCGTGATTTAAGACGGCGCTTATTCCGTCGGATCCCGGCCAACTAGTCACTCATAACGAGTGCACCTCAGCACATGTGTGGACTTCGGTCCTAGGTTCATAGATATCTATGACGTAGTGCAGAGGGCGGCCATTAGAGGGAACCCAAAGAGTTGGAACTTAAAACTGAGACGATTCTTCCGACGCCGGGGTGGAATCCGGTGTGGCTTAGTGGATAAAGCGTCAGCGCGTAGAGCTGAAAACCCGGGTTCAAATCCCGGCGCCGGAGAGAATTTTTTTCCGTTCCATTACTCTTTCATCACTGTTAAGTTTTGCTCACCTTCGATAGGTGTGCTGTAAACCGTGTTCTTCATGGTAACCCAAATGAAAAAAAGTTGCACGATGTAAAGTGGGGGGAACGTGGAGACCATATTATTGGACCACCACGTGCAATCAACCTCTAGCTAAATGTTGCGGTTAAGTGATTTATGGCTGGACGAAATGAAAGCAAAGGTTTTGTCTAACTGCAAGTGGAATATCGGAACAAGTAAACAATAAAATGTAAACAATTCCTATTGTTTTCCCTCCATGCATGTGACCTGTGCCGAACTGTTTACACCGACAACCTCCATTTTGCTGGCTCTACAAACATGGTAATGATTCATAAATTTCTCATAAGTCTTAACTCTTGCACGAAAACCTGTACAATGAGTGACTGTGGATGATTTAGGGTAGGGTTGATGTTCTGCTTGCTTGTGACAGCGTCTGCGCCGATGAGTTTTGTTTACATTTAACAAGAAATAAACATATTTCGCAATAATTACAGCTTAGATTCAACGTTAACACATCAATAATTATGGTTACTTTTTCTTAGTTTCCTTCTGCGAAGTTCCCAGTGTCAGTGCCTTTTGCAATTAATATTAGCTATGTTTAACCCTTAAATTGAGAATGTATCCTATAGGATACAACAGGGTAATAGGCTATATGCTATAATTTTAATAGAACAATAAAAAAAATTGGTAGGAAATAGTAATATACGTTACAAGAGCGGTATGTTGACGTTTTCATGGTCGAGGAAAAAGATTGAAAAAGCGAAACGTAGTTGAGCTTTTTTAATTTCCGAGAACATGAAAACAAACATGCCGCTCGTGTATCGTACATTATTTTGTGCGAAGATCGTTTATTACATACCTGAAAGACGAATTTCTAATTAGTTGCAATGAAATCTCCATCTTGGTTTCTGTTTAATGACGGCAACTTCGGAACACCAAAATATCTTTCTTCAACATTGTTGCTATAAAATGTTTTCTGTGTTTACTATACTCCAGCAGGCCGTGATATACGTCTGTCTTTTTTTTCCCCCAGTCTATAAATGCGAACTTAAAACAAACGTTAAGGTTATGTAATGATTTATTTTTCATTTTAATATTTTAACAATATTATTTATATAACATATTGCAGTAATAATATCCGCATCTGGAATCTTGTTGATTTTTTCACGGCTTCCTTAATGTTACTTGTATCAGGAATGCAGTAAGTTTCGTGGAGTAGTAGACTTTACTTAATTTTTGCAAATATTTAAAAACAATAATTAACATTGCAATTTAGGTGAAATTGCAGTGGTAAGTTTCCAATTTATAATTATTACTGTGTTAAACGTCTCTAAAAATAATATGTTAAAAGCCTAAAGCAGTAAAATGAATGTCGCGCTTAAGCGGTAAGAAGAGGGAACTTATGTGTGTTACGTTGGGAGTACTGAATGTGGTATTTCACACTTATCGCGTATTGGTTCTGTGCGGAAAACAAGCAAATACGCACGATCTCGCACAAATTAAATTTAACCTAAATTTCACAATACTATAATATTGCACAACATATAAAATATGGACATTGCGATAGTTGTTTTCTTTACAGTCCGACACCGTTTAATAAACTAGTGTGAGAAATGAAGTTTTAACAATTTAAGGGTTAATAACATCGATTTTTGTAATCATCATCATCATCATCATCATCATCATCATCATCATCATCATCATCATCAACTTTCAGGTTTAGGCCTTCAGACCTGTTCCGTCCTCAGGGAATATGTAATATCTATGTTAATTAAGTTATATGTTATCTATGTTATATTTCCAGTTAAGCCAATAATAGGGGTATGAATTTTTTTCAGACGCTGTAACCATTATCATAATAATCATCAACATATTACCATTATCGCAATCTTCATCATTAACATTATCACACCAACGCCGTAATCAAGAACACCACCATAGCGATGAATGGCGACAGTTTTTTTTTTCTGGACACACGTTCTTTGCTAGTCTCTGGAAGATTCTGACTTGAAATATTTCTTTTTTTATGCGTGTAGGTGAATATTGGCGTGTTCTTCAACCCTTTACAGCCGTCATAGAGTGTAAAACCCTCCTGCAGACGGGCTGAACACGAACAAAATGTTTACAGCACTTTGTGTTTACGAAAATAAATGGAACTTATCCCGATACGTCACAGTCGATAACCTTATAGAGAATGAAGAAACCCAGCGACGCCACCGCTCACAAAGAGAAGGGTTGAGTTCAAAAGGGTGTTTTACGGTTTCCGAAGAAGCTATTTTTAATGTCGGAAAGAAGGTTTATGGCCGTTTAGAAACATTTCCTCCTGTCTCTCTTTTTTTTTTATTTAAAGGATTTACCGCACCCCTTTTCGAAACAGTTTGGTTCCTTGGAGTGTCGGGAAATTGGTTCAACCAGATCGCAACAAAGTTGAAATTATATGCAGACTTGTTGCTATGGAAACGCATGACGACCACGTTGTCATATTCTTAGGATTATATTAGAAAAGAGAATAGCCTTGCGACCGTGCGAGTCCAAAATGAGGTAAAACAAAGAAATAGTTTATTGATATTACATTGATAGGCCTATGCATTAAAAAATGTTTTCTGCTACAAGAGTAAAAATGACTGATTCTAGTTAACTAAAGTGCCCCGAATCCGAATCTGTATTCATGTTTTCTAGATCACATCAGGTTTTTCTGTAATTTTGAAAATAAAAATGAAAAAAAAAAAAAACGTCAAAACTGAAAAATTCATTATTAATAAAAATTACATTTAATACGATAATCTAACTTATATGACTACTTTTAGGTAATGAAGGTTGTTGAATTCGAGCCTGTATTCAGATTTTCTCTATCGCGCCTGGTTTTTTCCGTCATTTCTGGAAATAAGGGCAAGAAACTTGTAAATTTAAACAAGAACTTAAAAGAGTCAAATGACGTAGATCCTATATTCTTTTTAAAAACACATCGTAATATAACATTCGAGATTATAAAATCAATTATTAAACCTTACATTATTAATAAAAATATTGTTTAATAATAATTACTAATAAAATTATTTCTATATAAATAATATAATACTATAATATACTATTTAATTGATATAAGTAATTTTATTGCACCACTTAAGAGACTTTGTTTTCACAAAATAAAGACATATTTAAGGGGTTAGGTACAGCTTACAGCAGTAAAATTTTTGCAAATAATCAACATTTTTTTCCTCCATTACTGTAATCTTGTACAATAATGAAAATTGGTATGTATAAAACACTGTCCTTCTGCTATATGAAAAAAAAAATATTTTACGATTTAAAAAAAAATTATATACATTTTTTATTTTTACAAATTCAAAATAGTTGCAATTCACTGTGTAGTGATGAAGCGTTTCCCTCATAATTAATAAACTTGTTAACTTTTTCATGTTCTCTCTCTTTTATTTTATTGCTGAAACTCATGTTTAGACATATCATGCGCTTTCAATTATATTCCTTAATAAATAATATTTTTTTTTTATTAGAAGAAAATACTTATATTTCGCCATTTTTAAATGAATTTACTTTTTATCAAACAATCTATCAAAGATAGAGAACTGATCTTGCATCATATTGTAGATATGGCATGCATAAATACACACAAAAAATTTCATCACAGAATGTTGGATAGTTTTTGAGTTATGTGGGAAATGCTTCATCACTGGACAGTGAAATGAAAAAAAAAGTGAATAATTTTTTTAAATAGTAAAAATATGTTTTCATATAGCGAAAGGACACTGTTTACACATATCAATTTTCATTATTTTACATGATATAGTAATGAGGGAAAAAAATGTTGAATACTTCCAAAATTTTACTGCTGTACGCTGTACCTAACCGCTTAAGGCTTATATCGACCAGATTCAAGAAATGGCATATGAATAAATCATAGAAATGAAGTGAATTTTTTTTCACGTTTCCTAGAAATATGAAGCAAGACTTGAAATTTAGATATACTTTGTTCATAATTTTTAGTGACTCCATTATGTATGAATTACCAGCTTTAACATAATAATTAATAATAATAATAATAATAATAATAATAATAATAATAATAATAATAATAATAATAATAATATCGCTCTAGAATATGCCATTAGGAAAGTTCAGGATAACAGGCAGAGTTTGGAATTGAACGGGTTACATCAGCTTCTTGTCTATGCGGATGACGTGAATATGTTAGGAGAAAATACACAAACGATTAGGGAAAACACGGAAATTTTACTTGAAGCAAGTAGAGCGATCGGTTTGGAAGTAAATCCCGAAAAGACAAAGTATATGATTATGTCTCGTGACCAGAATATTGTACGAAATGGAAATATAAAAATTGGAGATTTATCCTTCGAAGAGGTGGAAAAATTCAAATATCTTGGAGCAACAGTAACAAATATAAATGACACTCGGGAGGAAATTAAACGCAGAATAAATATGGGAAATGCGTGTTATTATTCGGTTGAGAAGCTCTTATCATCCAGTCTGCTGTCCAAAAATCTGAAAGTTAGAATTTATAAAACAGTTATATTACCGGTTCTTCTGTATGGTTGTGAAACTTGGACTCTCACTCTGAGAGAGGAACATAGGCTCAGGGTGTTTGAGAATAAGGTGCTTAGGAAAATATTTGGGGCTAAGCGGGATGAAGTTACAGGAGAGTGGAGAAAGTTACACAACACAGAACTGCACGCATTGTATTCTTCACCTGACATAATTAGGAACATTAAATCCAGACGTTTGAGATGGGCAGGGCATGTGGCACGTATGGGCGAATCCAGAAATGCATATAGAGTGTTAGTTGGGAGACCGGAGGTAAAAAGACCTTTAGGGAGGCCGAGACGTAGATGGGAGGATAATATTAAAATGGATTTGAGGGAGGTGGGGTATGATGATAGAGACTGGATTAATCTTGCACAGAATAGGGACCACTGGCGGGCTTATGTGAGGGCGGCAATGAACCTTCGGGTTCCTTAAAAGTCATTTGTAAGTAAGTATAATAATAATAATAATAATAATAACAATAATAATAACAATAATAATAATAATGAACTCTTTATGTAAGGACATATACTAATTTCAGTATTTAGATAATTTCATAGATTTCGAAAAAAAAAAAAAACATTATTTTTAGAAAATTGGACGTGATGAAACGAAAGTACATATAGCCTAGTCTTTTGTAACTATCCATAGTAGGGAACTGAAACAGTCTCTCTGTGGCAAAATGGTTGCATATCAGTATTATTATTATTATTATTATTATTATTATTATTATTATTATTATTATTATTATTATTCCATGTATTGTGGGTTCCTATCACCACGGCATGGCGCGTCCTCAGGTTGCGGATCGAGGAGACGGCCTCCAGATATGGAGGGTAGCTGCGAATATATTGAATAAGCAGTCGTGGACAGCCGATGATGGGTGGTCCTCCAGCTTGGGGGTTGGGCGAAGGGCTGACAACCCATCACCGTAAAAAACAGCTTCTTACGAATCTTTCAAATAAATAATATTAAAATGGATTGAGGGAGGTGGGATATGATGATGGAGAATGGATTAATCTTGTTCAGGATAGGGACCAATGGCGGGCTTATGTGAGGGCGGCAATGAACCTCCGGGTTCCTTAAAAGCCAGTAAGTAATTATGATTATGATTATGATTATTATTATTATTATTATTATTATTATTATTATTATTATTATTATTATTACTGGAGACGTAAAAGACTTCCCATTACAATCACTGAAATAAAGATGAGTAGAAAAACGAGGAAAACTAAGAGCGACAGGAGATTTTACAAACTGTGTTTGTCATATCTTTAATGGATGTACTTATGTAAAATACTTGGGAATAAGTTATAGTCTAGGCTACATACACGTAGATAGCACTTAAGATACGACAAACATTATTTACTTATGCAACGGAATGAGGGAAACTATGTATTACTTTGTAGCCGCCACGGTAGTGTAGTGGCTAGAGTGCCGGACTTACAATTCTATGGACCGCGGTTCGATCACCGCCGTACTCCCGATTTATAACTCGTGTTGTGCAAGCCCGTGGGCCAAATAACACAGTGTTCCCCTGTGGCATTCCAACAAATCTTCATCATCATCATCATCATCATCATCATCATCATCATCATCATCATCATCATCATCATCATCATCATCATCATCATCATCTCATCGCGGATGTAGCGTAGACCAGCCTCCTCTGACGCACCCTGGGCAACGGCTCTGTCGGTAAATTGGTCTACATAACTGGCTTCATATGGGTGAATGACGAAAGTCAAGTAGCCGCCATTGGTTAAAAAAATTATAACTTTGTTATACTTCGTTCTTTTATTCAGTTACTGTATTACGTGTAATATACTTAGGTCTAGTTTCAACCAGAGCCATATTAGGATGGGAAGTAATTTCGAAAACCAACTTGACCTACCAATTTTACTTCAGAAGCGAAATATAAAAGTTTGTTTAATTGAACCTTTACTTTATTCCACTAGAAGGAATGGTGAACGAGAGAAAAGTTCGTGGCAGAAGAAGATATCAGACGATAAACGACATTAAGATATGTAGATCATGTGAGGAGACAAAGAGGAAGGCAGAAAATAGGAAAGATTGGAAAATGCTGGATTTACAGTGAAAGACCTACCCATGAGCAGAACACTTTATGTATGTATGTATGTATGTATGTATGTATGTATGTATGTATGTATGTATGTATGTATGTATGTATGTATGTATGTATGTATGTATGTATGTATGTAAAGTAGCCACGTTCAATTAGTAGGCTAGCGGCGTCAAAGAGGACGGAACCTTTGTAGTTTCAATAATTTTAATTATGTCGCGCTGCCCATTGTCGTCAAGTCTTTTGAAGGCCGCTCTAATACTCCACGCGGAGTGTATAATAAACCAGAGTTGCAAATTTTAGCAGTGTGTCTTGTTCCATGTTATATTAATGTACAGCAGCAACAAACAAGACGTGACAAAGTCGCATTTTCATTTTATTATCGGTGCATGCAATAAAGACCTACAAATCTTAAAAGGAATGCCGCTGCCTAATAATTCAACGAGGCTACTATATGTATGTATGTATGTATGTATGTATGTATGTATGTATGTATGTATGTATGTATGTATGTATGTATGTATGTATGTATGTATGTATGTATGTATGTATGTATGTATGTATGTACAGTATGTACTTTATCCAACCACTTTGATCTTTACAGAATTTAAAATCTTCGAAATAAAATAATTATATATTTTAGTGTTATCAATCATAAGTCTAACATACCACACCATCCCAAAAATACACACTTTAAAGTCGTTAAGTGCCAACTAATTAAATAAAAATAAAATAATACGAGTATTGCTTCCCGCTCAATTTTGATACTTTGTACATATTCCCCACGTGGAATCAAGAATTGTAAATAAATTTTGTTGACAAAACGGTCCATCAACTGAAGTAAGTACATAATTACTACATGTTTTACCAAAGTGTAGAAAATTAGAAAAAAAGATTTTACCACAAAAAATAAAAACATGTATGAAAGACTTTTTTAGTTGATTATTTAATGACGTTGTATCAACTACTAGGTAATTTATCGTCGATAAATTTTGTGATAGCGAGATGGTATGTGGCGACATGAGGCCGAGGATTCGCCATAGATTACCTGGCATTCCCCTTACGGTTGGGGAAAACCACGGAAAAAACCCAACCAGGTAATCAGCCCAAGCGGGAATCGAACCCACGCCCGAGCGCAACTTCGGATCGGCAGGCAGGCATCTCAACCGACCGAGCTACGCCGAAGGTTCTGTGTTAAATGAAGAGTCCACTGCAAGAATGATAGATGTCATTTGGAATACATTTTGCAGGAGAAGCAATTGAAAGTTTGAAATGCTTAGTGCTCAAAGCTTAACTGATTTTCCGATCATTACTGGACAATGACTATCAGTGTTAATGCCATATAACTCTCTATGTACATTCTATATGTCTTAAGCTATGCATTGACAGTCTTGGTTTATTTTCGACAATAAAGTGACATCCATCATTCTTGCAATGGACTCTTCAAATGTGATCTTAATGTCGAAATATATACAAACGTTCAAAATATGCATATACAGGGCATATAAAAAGTCTGGTAACACTTTCAATATTTTATTACACAAAAACTACTAACGATAGCACTTTCAAACACACGTCAGTTTAAAGTCAAACTCTCAGAGTTATTCAGCCGCTTAATTTTCAGCGACGAAGCGACATTCCATACGAGTGGGAAAATTAACAAGCACAACTGTCGTGTTTGGGGTACACAGAAACCTCACAGAGTCATGGAACACGAGCGTGATTCACCAAAGGTGAATGTTTTCTGCGCGTTGTCACAACGAAAACTGTACGGACCTTTCTTCTTCATTGAGGCTACTGTGACTGGACATTCATATCTGGACATGTTGGAGCAATGGTTGGTGCCTCAACTTAGACAAGATCTCGATGACGATTTCATCTTTCAGCAAGATGGGGCTCCGCCACATTTCCACAATGCAGTTCGTGCTTACCTGAATACGGAGATGTCTGATCGTTGGATAGGACGTGCTGGAGTAAGGGACAGATGTTTCATGACATGGCCACCAAGGTCACCCGATATGACTGCATGTGACTTTTTTTCTATGGGGGGTACCTAAAGGACAGTGTGTTTGTACCGCCTTTGCCACGTGATTTAGAGGAACTAAAAACCAGAATTCGAGAAGCTGCCGCCACGGTCACAGAGGATATGTTGAAAAGGGTATGGGAAGAGTTTGATTATCGTTTGGACATCTGCCGAGTCACTCGTGGTTCACACAATGAATCTCTGTAAGGTGTAAACAGAACTTTGAGAGTTTGACTTTAAACTGACGTGTGTTTGAAAGTGCTATCATTAGTAGTTTTTGTGTAATAAAATATTGAAAGTGTTACCGGACTTTTGATATGCTCTGTATATATACAATCATGCGTCAATCACTTTAATTAATCATGAAACAAGTAATTTATTACTGAGTTTCATTAAGTTATGCAACTCCTATAGAAATATGTATTTGAATATATTTGGCATCATATTACTCGTTACTTTGATCTTAAGTAGGCCAATTGTCATAGTGTGGACCACGCTACACTAAATCCGTTACATTTCTGACCAGATTCTCAAATGTCTCAACGTTGTTTTGTTTTTTAAATTTGTACATTCCCACTCAATATTTACATCATGGATTCCGCTTACATTATTCATGATACTTTTGGCAATATTATTTTGTGTCTCGTCTTCATAATATCCCCACTATTGAAATACTATTCTACTGTAGACCACACTATTATATTCACTAACATTTATAACCGGAATCTTTTATATCTCAATGTTGCACTGATTTATGCCTTCGAATACTACGATCATATCATGAACCTCACTATATTATCCATTACATTTCCAATAAGATTATTCTGTGAACCAATAATGCTATTGCCCGACGTGTCCTTATACTATTTTCACATTGTGGACCAGACTATAATATCCGTTACATTCCTGGCAAGATTCTTGTGTGTCCCAACGCACATATATCAATACGCAAGTACCAGTTCAAATCGAGTTAATTGGTGGATACGACACGTTAATTAGAAGGCTGAGGAGTGACCCAACACTGCACGACTCTGAACTCCTTGAATAAATTATCACAACAAACAGGAAACGCAAACACAAATTCGTGGGTTAATGCTTGATAAATTGGCTTCTAAACGTGTGGAATTCAAAGAATAAAAATGGTTACAAGGTATTTAACTTAAACCTAGGAATTCCTGTGCGGCTTTCATAATTTACACTTTTGAACAACAATGCGCTAAAATAAAAGGGTATACATTATTTTATCACAGTTTCCTTATAAGAAAAATTTATCAAACTTCTTTTATTAAGTTTATCATTACTTCTCAAAAGTTAACAACGATCACTTTCATATTTTTGTAATACGATTCGTAGATTTCTTAACACGCCACAGCTCATGTTGTTTCCCATCTTGTAAGTCAAAGGAAAGTGTCTACGAATTCCACTCTCTCTTTCTTCATTTCTATCTCCAGCTAATCTTTCTTCTCCTCCTATTCCACAACCTTCTTCTCCAATTCACATTTACATCCTCCTCCTCCTCCAATTCCACATCCTCTTTCTCCTCCTATTCTACGTACTTCATACAATTTCACATCCTCCTTCTCCTCGAGTTCCACACCATCCTATTTCGCATCCTTTTTCTCCAATTCCACATCCTTCTTTTCCAATTCCGCATCCTTCTTTTTGAATTCCGCATCCTTCTTTTTGAATTCCGCATCCTTCTTCTCCAATTCCGCATCCTTCTTTTCCAATTCCACATCCTTCTATTCCACATCCTTCTATTCCACATCCTTCTTCTCCAATTCCACATCCTTCTCCTCCAATTCCACATCCCTCTATTCCACATCCTTCTCCTCCATTTCCACATCCTTCTATTCCACATCCTTCTTCTCCAATTCCGCAGCCTTCTTCTCCAATTCCGCATCCTTCTTCTCCAATTCCGCATCCTTCTTTTCCAATTCCACATCCTTCTATTCCACATCCTTCTTCTCCAATTCCACATCCTTCTCTTCCAATTCCACATCCCTCTATTCCACATCCTTCTATTCCACATCCTTCTCCTCCAATTCCACATCCCTCTATTCCACATCCTTCTCCTCCATTTCCACATCCTTCTATTCCACATCCTTCTTCTCCAATTCCGCATCCTTCTTTTCCAATTCCACATCCTTCTATTCCACATCCTTCTTCTCCAATTCCACATCCTTCTCCTCCAATTCCACATCCCTCTATTCCACATCCTTCTCCTCCATTTCCACATCCTTCTATTCCACATCCTTCTTCTCCAATTCCACATTCTTCTATTCAACATCATTCTTCTCCAATTCTTCATCCTTCTTCTCCAATTCCACATCCTTCTATTCCACATCATTCTTCTCCAATTCTTCATCCTTTTTCTCCAATTCCACATCCTTCTATTCCACATCATTCTTCTCCAATTCTTCATCCTTCTTCTCCAATTCCACATCCTTCTATTCCACATCATTCTTCTCCAATTCTTCATCCTTTTTCTCCAATTCCACATCCTTCTATTCCACATCATTCTTCTCCAATTCTTCATCCTTCTTCTCCAATTCCACATCCTTCTATTCTACATCATTCTTCTCCAATTCTTCATCCTTCTTCTCCAATTCCACATCCTTCTATTCCACATCATTCTTCTCCAATTCTTCATCCTTCTTCTCCAATTCCACATCCTTCTATTCCACATCATTCTTCTCCAATTCTTCATCCTTCTTCTCCAATTCCACATCCTTCTATTCCACATCATTCTTCTCCAATTCTTCATCCTTCTTCTCCAATTCCACATCCTTCCATTCCACATCATTCTTCTCCAATTCCACATCCTTCTATTTCACAACCTTCTTCTCCAATTCTACATCATCATCATCATCATCATCATCATCATCCTCCTCCTCCTCCTCCTCCTCCAATTAGACATCTTCCTTCTCCAATTACATATCCTCCTATTCAACGTCCTTCTTCTCCAATTCTACATCCTCCTTCTCCTCCAATTCCACATCAACCTCCTAGTCCATATCCTTCTCCTCCAAATTCACATGATCCTCCTGCAATTACACATCCTCCAATTTTACATCCTCTTTCTCCAATTACATATCCTCCTATTCCACATCCTTCTTCTCCTCCAATCACCGAAGTCTGAAGTCCTCTATTACTCCAGTTGCACCACTACCACCACCACCAATAATAATAATAATAATAATAATAATAATAATAATAATAATAATAATAATAATAATAGTGCCAACAAATCACTTTTTTCTCGTCCATCTTATACATTCACGACACAAGCTTCATACAAATAATTCTGTTTAATAGCGCAGTTAAAAGTATAACTGGAAATTATGGAAGCAATTACAAAATTCTCAAAGGCTGTGGAGTCATTCAAGAAGTTGATTTTCCGAACCATTATGTAATAAATTAATAATGTGTATTTCTCCTGAATTCTAGCAGGTGTTTTCGATAGCTCAACACTTAAGCGATCAGGTCGTAATAGAATTTTTTATTCCGAGTTTTTCTTTTATCTGAATTTTCTTTTTACTCCTTGACGCATAATTCTATATTATCAATCCTCATTGTATACATTACTCGGATATTCAACAAAATAAAGGATGTTGCAGGTTTATTTTTTTCCCTAAATACAGAGCCTAACTGTGGTGATACTATCTCAACATTACTCGCTTTATCGGGAATCACTGAACTGTGGACAGTAACATCATTCGCAAGATGATAAGCAAATTGTTGCGAAACGCATAAAACTTATAATTGGGAAAAGTGTGCGCAGTCACTTTTAACAGTGTACGGCATTTTGTTTTACATTACTAAAGCAGACTGTTTAATAGCGACAATGCAGGCCAACATGTAGGCTTGCAAGTAGTGAAATCCATAGTTATAATAAATCACATAGAAATGTATGACACCTAAGGGGTTAGGTACAGCTTACAGCAGTAAAATTTTGGAAATATTCAACACTTTTTTCTTCAGTTACTGCATCTTGTACAATAATAAAATTAGTAGGCCTATGTGTAAAACAATGTCCTTCTGTTATATGAAAAAAAAATATTTTTACGATTAAAAAAAATTATTTAGATTTTTTTCTCAAATTTCAGTTCACTGTGCAGTGATGAAGCATTTCCCACATAAATAAAAAACTATTCAATATTCTGAGATGAAATGTTTTGTGCGTATTTATGCATGTCATATTTACAACATGATGCAAGATCACTTCCCTACCTTTGATAGATTGTCTGATAAAAAATAAATTCATTTTAAAAATGATCAAATATCAGTATTTTCTTCTAACACAAAATTAAAAAAAAAAACATTTATTAAGGAATGTAGTTGAAAGAGCATGATATTGTAAACATGAGTTTCAGCAATAAAATAAAAGAGAAAGAACATGAAAAAGTTAACAAGTTTATGAGTTATGAGGGAAACGCTTCATCACTGCACAGTGAACTGCCACCATTATGAATTTCTAAAAAAAAAATATATATATATATATATATATATATGTAATTGTTTTTAAATCGTAAAAATATTCTTTTCATATAGCAGAAGGACAGTGTCTTACACGTACCAATTTTCATTATTGTACAAGATACAGTAATGGAGGAAAAAATGTTGAATATTTCCAAACATTTTACTGCTGTAAGCTGTACCTAATCCCTTAAATGAATACTTACAGTTGAAGTATAATAATAATAATAATAATAATAATAATAATAATAATAATAATAATAATAATAATAACAATAATAATAACAAATTTATTTATTTATTTATTTATATTTATGTGCTGGACAACAGCCATTGGCCAATAAAAATCCAGCACAGTGGTACAATTAATACATTAAAATGAACAACTATGGTACAAATTAAATACTTGAGTTAACAACAAAATAAAGAACATAGATTACAATAATTAATTTACAAGAATTAAAACTATAAATTATTAGGGAAAGGAGTTGATTAGTACTACCAATTTGTGTATAAGGATTATGCAAATAATATTAGCAAAGACACTGCCATATTCTAATACAATAATAATAATAATAATAATAATAATAATAATAATAATAATAATAATAATAATAATAATAATGTTTCTGGGCGCGACAGCCCACAGAGGGTCGAGGCCGACCAGCAGACTGCTGACATCTTGTGCACTTGCCTCAGCAGAGACGAACTATTATCCAATCAGTACAAGGGTATCGTGTGATTTGAGCGATGATTCCGCTAGCCGATATAGTAGGTCATTGCGAAACCGGATTTCGCTACCTATCGTAACACCCAAAATTCATCACGATGCTGAATGGGGACCGGACCCATACACTGGTCGAAATTTTATGAGAAAATTCCTTTCCACTTAAGGACTCGAACCAACGCGCATTCCGTAATGTGAGTTCAGGCATGATGCCTTAGGCCACAACTGAAAACAGTACTGTACATGGGCAACTATAGGAAGTTAATACAACGTTGTTATTATTAACATACAGGCGACTAAATAACTATAACAATATATATGGGATATTCTCATGTGCTTATAAACAGTACACCAGTTAGCTGTTAATTATACACCACTGGCGTAGCTCACATGCAAACATTCTCATGGCGGCAGATAAAAAAAGTTATTTTTTTCTTCCATCAGGTTTTTTGTATCCGACAGATATTGGAGAAAAATAGGAGTATAGGGGTACAGTACATTAGTTATTCATAGATTTCAAAAAGGCATATGACTCGATTAAGAGAGAATTTTTATATAATATTCTTATTGAATTTGGTATTCCCAAGAAACTAGTTCGATTAATTAAAATGTGTCTCAGTGAAACTTACAGCAGAGTCCGTATAGTTCAATTTTAATCTGATACTTTCCCATTTCACTGCGGGCTAAAGCAAGGAGATGCACTATCACCTTTACTTTTAACTTGGCTCTAGAATATCCCATTAGGAAAGTTCAGGATAACAGACAGGGTTTGGAATTGAACGGGTTACATCAGTTTCTTGTCTATGCGGATGACGTGAATATGTTAGGAGAAAATCCACAAACGATTAGGGAAAACACGGAAATTTTATTTGAAGCAAGTAAAGCGATAGGAGGTAAATCCCGAAAAGACAAAGTATATGATTATGTCTCGTGACCAGAACATAGTACGAAATGGAAATATAAAAATTGGAGATTTATTCTTGGAAGAGGTGGAAAAATTCAAATATCTTGGATCAACAGTGACAAATATAAATGACACTCGGAAGGAAATTAAACGCAGAATACATATGGGAAATCCTTGTTATTATTCGGTTGAGAAGCTTTTGTCTTCCAGTCTGCTGTCAAAAAATCTTACCGTTAGAATTTATAAAACATTATTACCGGTTGTTCTGTATGGTTGTGAAACTTGGACCCTCACTTTCAGAGCGAACAGAGATTAAGGGTGTTTGAGAATAAGTTTCTTGGGTAAATATTTGGGGCTAAGAGAGATGAAGTTACAGGAGAATGGAGAAATTTACGTAACTCACAACTGCACGCATTGTATTCTTCACCTGACATAAATTAGGAACATTAAATTCAAACGTTTGAGATGGACAGGGCATGTAGCACGTATGGGCGAATCCAGAAATGCATATAGAGTGTTAGTTGGGAGGCCGGAGAGAAAAAAACCTTTTGGGGAGGCCGAGACGTAGTTGGGATGATAATATTAAAAAGGATTTGAGGGAGGTGGGATATGATGATAGAGACTGGATTAATCTTGCTCAGGATAGGGAGCGATGTGGGGCTTATGTGAGTGTGGCAATGAACCTCCGGGTTCCTTAAAAGCCATTTGTAAGTAACTAAGTAAGTGATTAAGTATTATTATTATTATTATTATTATTATTATTATTATTATTATTATTACTGGGGGTTTGACTGTTATTCATAGCTTATTTTATTCCCTTCATAAGACACGCTTAAATCATACAGAAAATTGTATATTATATTTTATCCTATTTCCATTGCCTGTATGGACGTCACACGCTATCACAAGGATTTCCTCAAATCTCTTGACACTTTTCTCCATTTTACTTCGTTTTCCCAGGCATCTCCTTCTAACCCTCTCATGTACATTCTGGAGTGTTAAAAATCAAAGATAAAACAAGAGGAGTACGATATTTAATTAGACAGTACTGAATATTAGCTTCTCGTTTTCAACATTTGTCCTCATATCACGAAATAGATACTCGCTCATAATACCATATCACACTCTCCATTTCTAAACACAGAACATCCTTCTACTCTTCATCTTTCACCGTCTCTGCAGCTCATCTCTGGAAAACTCTACCACAACATGTCAGAGACTGTCGGACATTGTCTAGTTTCAAAAATAAATTAAAATTGCAGTTTTTCAATTCAGATTCCTTTCAGTTATAAGCCCTTTTCTCTGCGATAGTACTTATTTACTTACTTACTTACTTACAAATGGCCTTTAAGGAACCCGAAGGCTCATTGCCGCCCTCACATAAGCCCGCCATCGGTCCCTATCCTGTGCAAGATTAATCCAGTCTCTATCATCATATCCCACCTCCTTCAAATCCATTTTAATATCATCTTCCAATCTACGTCTCGGCCTCCCTAAAGGTCTTTTTCCCTCCGGTCTCCCAACTAACACTCTATATGAATTTCTGGATTCGCCCATACGTGCTACATGTTTCTCTGCGATAGTTTTGTGAAAATATAGGCTATACATTTCTTTTCCTTCCTTTCCCCTTTCTGTTCTCTTTATCAGCTGATGAATTTATCATCATAGCCTTTTATTGTGAATTTTATTTAATTTTCTTTTCTTTTTTTTATTATTTTATTACATTCTATTTCGTTATATTCTTCCTTACTTTTTCTATATTAACAATTTGTACTAAATGAGTTGCTTTTAATATATTTTACTTTCTTTTTTATATTATGGTATTATTTTCATGTTGTTTAGTGTCGATTTTATTATGCTATTATTATTTCTCTTTGTAATACTCGTATGTTAGTATTATGTTTTGTAACACTGTCTTAAATTTTAACTACTTGCATACTTTGTGACCTGGTAGAGTGTAAGAGAAGGCCCTATGGCCTTAACTCTGCCAGTATAAATAAAGAATTATTATTATTATTATTATTATTATTATTATTATTATTATTATTATTATTATTACTACAACTACGGACTCGGCTAAATTAGAAAATATACAAAGAAAATTTATATCCTTATGTTCATTCAGATTTCTGCCCATTAATTCCGGGTATAGTTATGAGAGAAAATGTGAATATTTTAATTGTCAAAATCTATATGCTAGACGCCATGAGCTAGATTATCTGTTCTTTTGTAAAGTCCTCAAAGGTGATATATCCTGTGACTCTTTCTTAAACAATATTACCTTACGTATTCCAACAAAAGATATGAGAGCCCACAAACTTTTCTATATTAGAAATTCGAAATTTCTTTCACCACTCTCCAGATGCATTAAAAATGCCAACATGCATGGCTGCGAATTCGATCCCTTCAATGTGTAGACTTTGTTTGCTCTTGGCAACGATTTATCATTTATGTATTCTTTTAGGCATTATACTCAATTAACATTCTCTCATAGTATTATTAGTTATCCAATCATCGTCATTATTGTAATTGTAATTATATTTATGTGTAATAATTATTTTTATTTTATGTTTTTGTTATATTTGTGCTGAACTGTAATTGGCCACTGGCTGTTGTACAGCACATTAAATAAATAAATAAATAAAAATAAAAATAAAATTATTATTATTATTATTTGACTACATTACACCCTCGTTCAAATCTTTATCCTGGCTGCAACTTAGTAACCGCAGAACACTTCATTCGCTGTCTCTTCTGTTTCGAGTTCTCCACACTTGTACTCCAAATTATCTTCGTTCCCGGTTTAACTACTTATCCTCCAATCACAATCTAAACACCAGGTCACAGGAGAGCCAAATCCTAGCAATTCCTGCCCATAGAACATCCCACTATTCATCCTCTTTTACTGTCTCAGTCCCCCGTGAATGGAATTCTCTACCTCAGAAGATAAGGGGCTGCCAGACAATAACCACTTTCAAGAAAAGGTTAAACGATTTCTTACGGGCGCAGTCAAATTGAAGTTATAATTGTGATCGAGTCTAATAATTTAATTTAATTTAGGTATGACTATCATTACTATTATTGTTATTATTGTTATTATTATATTACATAATTATTTTATTGATGTTATGAAGATAAAAAGAAATGTCATTGTATCATATTAATTATGTATTACATATATTGTCTTGTATTGTAGTATTGTATTGCTTTGAATTGTATTGTATCAATTATGTTATACTCATAGCATTGTAGTAATTTTCTGTCATACTGGTTGAGTGGAAAAGAAGGCCGAATGGCCTTAACTCTGCCAGTTAAAATAAACCATTATTATTATTATTATTATTATTATTATTATTATTATTATTATTATTATTATATTACAAACTGGGAAGCAATCAATGAAAATATTATCAATTTACATGGAAGAAAGATGAAAGTACGAAGGTTAACATTTTAATTTGACAAGACTAGACTAGACTTCGTTTAACAAATAAAGGAAATAAACTGACAACGAAATGAAGTCAGGCCACCTCTTAACAGACCGTGAACATTCAAGGAAAGGGAAGGGTTTAACAAGAATTTTTACTGCAAAATATTGCTACAATTTGTTGAAAGTGAAACTGAAAAGAGAGGATTTTACAGCCGACGATACCTTTGTCATCCCATATTGTTCGGGATACGGTTGAGATGTTCGGGGGATGAACAGGGCTATAAAAAGGCAATAGCAACCCGACCCATCCATTCTATTGTCAGCGAGGGTTGAGGAAGTCGCAGAAAAAAGTGAAAATGAATAGGCCAATACGGAAGTGACAATTGCACCTCTGAGTTTTAAATCTTTATATAACAACAGGTTTTTATGACGGCAATTGAGAGAAGTTTCGTATTATACGTGTTGTCTAGGTAACTGGTGTATGTCTTGCCCAGTCACAAACCTATAGGCTACAATATTTCGTATTCAAATCTTTATTATTTCTTGGAATTATACAGGATGTCTCTAAATTAGACCGACAAAATTAGGGAGCAGATAGATAACCTTGGTGGAAGCATATTTTGTTAGGAACCCATGGGCTGCGACGCTTCGTTTCGTTGCAAGAAGGCGGGAAAGGATAATCACTCTTTTCAGTCCAAGAGGGGTGTGTCATTACTACTATCACTCGGTTTGTTTAAGTCCGGAGCCCAGTATCATTTGGAATCGATTACAGCACATTTGTTTACTTCCATTGGTACGTCCTCTTGTTAACCGTGTTAAGCTCGATTCACATTATCACATCCATCTCATTCAGACGCTAAATAACCTAAGATGTTGATAAAGCGTCGTAAAATAACCTACAAAAATAATAGTAATGATAGTAGTAGTAGTAGTAGTAGTAGTAGTAGTAGTAGTAGTAGTAGTAGTAGTAGTAATAATAATAATAATAATAATAATACGAGTAATAACGCTGCCAGATAAATTCAAATAAATTAGGTCCTTATGCCTTCTCTTCCACCTACACTAGTAGTAGTAGTAATAGTAATAATAATAATAATAATAATAATAATAATAATAATAATAATAATAATAATAATAATAATACGAGTAATAACGCTGCCAGATAAATTCAAATAAATTAGTTCCTTATGCCTTCTCTTCCACCTACACTAATAGTAGTAGTAATAATAGTAATAATAATAATAATAATAATAATAATAATAATAATAATAATACGAGTAATAACGCTGCCAGATAAATTCAAATAAATTAGGTCCTTATGCCTTCTCTTCCACCTACACTATTAGTAGTAATAATAATAACAATAATAATAATAATAATAATAATAATAATAATAATAATAATAATAATAATAATAATAATACGAGTAATAACGCTGCCAGATAAATTCAAATAAATTAGGTCCTTATGCCTTCTCTTCCACCTACACTAGTAGTAGTAGTAATAATAATAATAACAATAATAATAATAATAATAATAATAATAATAATACGAGTAATAACGCTGCCAGATAAATTCAAATAAATTAGGTCCTTATGCCTTCTCTTCCACCTACACTAGTAGTAGTAGTAGTAGTAATAATAATAATAATAATAATAATAATAATAATAATAATAATAATAATACGAGTAATAACGCTGCCAGATAAATTCAAATAAATTAGGTCCTTATGCCTTCTCTTCCACCTACACTAGTAGTAGTAGTAATAATAATAATAATAATAATAATAATAATAATAATAATACGAGTAATAACGCTGCCAGATAAATTCAAATAAATTAGGTCCTTATGCCTTCTCTTCCACCTACACTAGTAGTAGTAGTAGTAGTAGTAGTAGTAGTAGTAGTAGTAGTAGTAGTAGTAGTAGTAGTAGTAGTAGTAGTAGTAATAATAATAATAATAATAATAATAATAATGACTAATACAATAATAAACTCTTTCTTGTTTTTCTCAATTTCAAATTATGCCATACTAGTGTTTAATCAACACAGATGTTATTTATATACTGTACTAGGAATGTTTTAATTACATTTCAAAACTCACAATTAGCTCGAAAACTTTAAACAATGGTAATATTTTGAACACAAATTTGGAATCAGACCGACGATTTCTACGAGAATCCGCAGTTCTAATAGATAAAAGTGTCACTCTACATAAGAAAGTCCGCCACGCAAACCCCCGCATTAAACTCGCCGTAACTCACAAACCGGTATAGGTTTCGAATATCAGCCACTTTTAAAAGTAATTTCCATTCTTTCTAAAACATTTCTATCGCTTTGACTCCCCATGTAACGTGAAAAATAAAAAAGTTGTCGCTTATCAATTTTGGTAGTGTCAATGTCTATTTTTAACGGGTGACTTAGTAGTAGTATTTAGTAGTATTTAGTTATTTAATCTGGTAGAGATAAGGCCGTCAGGCCTTCTCTGCCCCTCTACCAGGGGATTACAACTATAATATGAACAATAAAATTACAATTAACATTAAATTTACAATTACAATTACAATAAAAATTAAAGTACGACAAGATTACCTGATTAATGAAAGCTAGACATTTTATCATAGAAGTTAAGAACAAAGAATATTTTTGTATTTACTGAATTACAAATTAAACCTACAATAACAAAAATCTATAGTAATGAAATTACCTGATACTGAAGTATTTTGTGATAGATTAAGAGAACTATTTACAAGAAACCATGTCTGAACGAGTCTCAATTACTGACCAAGTGCCTAGTAAGTTTGCGTTTGAATTCAATTTTATTTCGACAGTCCCTGATGTTAGCAGGTAACGAATTCCAGAGTCTTGGCAGGGCTATTGTGAAAGAGGATGAGTATGCGGAGGTGCGATGGTATTGTTTCATGGCGAGAGCGTGACTTCGAAGTTAGTATTTTTTCCTCACTGTCCAAAAGAGATTTTGATTCCAAATTTTTTCTATACATTCCTTAGGCATTTATATATGAATCCTAAAAACTACAGTGCAATTGATTGTCTCTCGTAAGAGCTACGACATGTTAATGTTTAACGGTGCTGCTAGAGTCTAGCTGTCTAGCAGAACAAACCGTCCACGTACAGGTTTCGTCACGTCAAAACATTCTCCTCGAGAATCCCAGACGGTCCGTGACGTTGCCTGTATATGTGAACGCTACCATATAAAATGCGTTGTCCGTGACGTGACGTAGACGTTCCGTATAATGTGAATCGAGCTTTATTCGTCTACGTAGTTTAGTACTTGTACTGCACTCATTCCGTTGTAATGTTCAGTACAGTTTAATGTGTCGTTGGTTTCGTTTTTCTGTACGTATTTTTTCTTTGTTTGGATTGACACACAGTATCGCTTGTTATTTGCACATACCTACTTACTTTATCCCTACCTGTAATTCCTTCTTGCACTGAAACGAAGCGTCGCAGTCCATGGGTTCCTTAACAAAATATGCTTCCACGAAGGTTATCTATCTGCTCCCTAATTTTGTCGGTCTAATTTAGAGACACCCTGTAGAGTCAAATAACACTTATTGTAAGTAGGAAATTTTTATGTGCTAAAAATGTAAATTATATTTATTTTTACATGCTCAAAATACAACTATATTTGACTAACAAGGAGAGTTCACCAATTGATAATGAAATTTCACAACGTTTTTTCCCCCCATTCGTTTCATTTGAAATAAGAAATCTCCCTATAAATTTCTACATCCGTTCGAAATATTATTTTTCAAAATAATTGCTTCACACTCATATAAGTCTCATATCTCCATTGCCATCGTGAGGAAGAAAATATTTAATGCCCCAAATGTTTATGCATTGCCCTCAAACTCAGGAAAGCTTATGAAAACTCACCTCTTAATTTTTTTTTTTAAAGAAGTAGGCTATACTTTCCACATGTCAGTGATCATAGCATTTTTTTTTGTAGACTCGTCAACCAGTTACCGAGGTAGATGGGCTATAGAAAGAATAACTACAGAAGGTAAAACGGTGGTAATTAACAATTCCAAAGCACATACAGTAGTTCCGATTGTTCAGCCTTTTGACGTTTATGACTTTAGGCTTTGGAAAAATCTCATTTGGAAGTTCTCTGATACTGTTTTGTTACTTGGCAAGAATATTATATTGCATCAGAGAGATAATGTGATAAAATTTCAATCCTTAATACATAATCAGTTTTCATCTCCTAAATATGTGAGTATGTTTAAATATGGCTAGTATAAAGCCGGATATTTTAAAAACAAACCTGATGAATTCGCCACTCCTGTAGAATTCTGTTTTCACGTTGTGTATAGAACTGCTCTAAAGCTCGGGATGCGGTTGAAATGTTTCGGGGGATGGACAGGGTTATAACTAGAGCTAGGATTTATATGTAGTAAGAGTTAAGAATGACGCAAAGTATAGTTGAGTCGATGTGTTGCCGGTTAAGAAGGTTTTAAGCCTGGTTGACAAGATCGAAATGCAAGAAAAGTCACAAGGACTAGACAATGCATTTTTCAAAACCCTCGCTGTTTTGTAAGTGGTGGTTAAGAGGATTAAAGGCCCTTAGCGCTAACTGACGGAAGTACTGAATGACAAGAATGACAAGTATAAGGCGTGGGGGTATGGCTTGCATGTTTATAAAATGTACCGACTAAAAATATTAGCTTTTACTACATACGAATCCTAGCTCTAGTTATAACTTGAGGAACTTATTTTTCTGAAATGTTTGTAGTGCAAAGTTCCTCTGTGTTTTCAGAATTTTTACAAGGATTTCCACGATTAATAACTTTGTTGCCTGATAATAGAAAAAATGCAGACTACCGGAAAAAGTGTGTTTGTGATTAAACAGTTTCAAATATTTATTTAAACAGAGAAAATCGGAGAATATGTGTTTTTAAGTAAAATTAAATTCGAGTTTAGTCAGTCAGAAAGGTATGGCCATAATTTTGAACTAATTCAGAAGCTCCTATGTTCATATTTACATAGAAATCCGCACCCACATTTATCACCCCCAAATAATCTCATTTATTTCTATACTAAAATCGTGGCTAGGATTCTTGTTCAGCAGTTTTATACCAGATTTATCGTTCTGGACTGCCTCTTTGGCTTTGTGGATAGCAAACGCATGCGTTTTCCATGCAATCGGTCCGTAGCTCGATTACAGGAGAGGGTAATGGCAGAATTTATCTCCCCTCCAGTTCCTTGTTGTTTACTATCGTGTATTTCCTTCAAAGTGGCCCTGTCTTGTGTTGAACACACGGAAAGAGTAACCAGCAATCTCTTCATATCTGATGTGTAGGTTAAAGAGAATAAAACATTTGGACACCAAAATAATAAAAGAGAAAAACAAGAAGAAGAAAATATCATTCTCAAACCTCACTTAACTGCGTAATTATATGTATTTATGAAACAAACGAAATAAGATCGCGTTTGCTATTGCTTTTAAACTCTTATTTCACTGCATATTATTGTAGGTATTTAGGAAAACTGAATAAATGAAGCACGTTCGCATTTCCTATTCTCTCTCACTTCACTGCTTGTACGTATTATTTCTAAAACAAACAAAATAGACTGAGTTTATTATTGTTTTCAATGCCCTACTTCACTTCATGACTGCATTATATAATTACGAAACAAATGATATTATACAATCGTGTTTTCTATTATTTTCAATGCTTATTTCATTAGATATAGCAATTGTAGCTATTTATTGAAAAAAAAAAAGAAGTCAGATCGAGTTTGTTATTGTTTTCAATCTCTTACTTCATTGCAAAATTTAATTATGTATTTATGAAACAGATTAAATACGATCGCGTTTGTTATTGTTTTCAATTTCGTACTTTACTATAGGCCAGTTAAGTTCCAATTACCGACGGCAGGAGTCCGAACTACTGAGCTCCTTGCATGTTTCTTGTGTGTAGAGATACCAGCGACATCTAAAGATTTTGATTTGGTTATTTAATGAAGCTGTATCAACTACTATGTTATTTAGCGTCGATGGGACTGGTGATAGTAAGATGGTATTTGGTGGGATGAAGCCGAGGATTCGCCATAGATTACTTGACATTTGCCTTACGGCTTGGAAAAAAAATCAGAAGAAACCCAACCAGACAATCAGTCCAAGCGGGAATCGAACTGGATCAGCGGCAGGACATAGTTACGCCCCACGGTCAGGTAAGATGCAGCAGATAAAAAATGGTCCCTGTTTTGTGGGCATAGTTACGCCCGTTCCTATCAGGTAGAGAAAAGGGGCATGGCATAGTTGCGCCCCGATGAAATAGGTAGAGAAAAAGACATCACGAGAACTCGAGCCTCGTAATCAACCAACCTTATTTTTTTTTATTCGATTAAATATTCATTATCGATACCGTTAAAATGAACACCATAAAGTTGGCAGTACTTTATTAACTGTTTTTCTTCTGTTTATGCAGTGATTATCGATAACCTACCGTAAAAGTGAACACCATGAAATTGGCAGTGCTTTATTAACTGACATATTCAAATGAGTTTCATGGGTCTCTCAGATATGTCTTCCGTAGCTTTTCTTTTAACACTGTTTGATACACTTTGTCTATCAATGTGTAAGTTATGATCAATTTTGCTATTTAAAATAATACTTTTTTTGTCTACCACACACAATAAATGAACTGCGTTTTTTGTTTGTACACCGATACCATTGTAATATTTTTAAGTAACTTATTTATTTTATGACAATCACTTTTGTGTGTACTATATCCATTGGGGCGCAACTATGCCATGTCCATTCTGCTACCTGATTTCTTCGGGGCGCAACTATGCCATATCCATTCTGCTACCTGATTTCTTAGGGGCGCAACTATGCCATATCCATTCTGCTACCTGATTTCTTCGGGGCGCAACTATGCCATGTCCATTCTGCTACCTGATTTCTTCGGGGCGCAACTATGCCATATCCATTCTGCTACCTGATTTCTTAGGGGCGCAACTATGCCATGTCCATTCTGCTACCTGATTTCTTCGGGGAGCAACTATGTCATGTCCATTCTGCTACCTGATTTCTTCGGGGAGGAACTATGCCATGTCCATTCTGCTACCTGATTTCTTAGGGGCGCAACTATGCCATGTCCATTCTGCTACCTGATTTCTTAGGGGCGCAACTATGCCATGTCCATTCTGCTACCTGATTTCTTCGGGGAGCAACTATGCCATGTCCATTCTGCTACCTGATTTCTTCGGGGCGCAACTATGTCATGTCCATTCTGCTACCTGATTTCTTCGGGGCGCAACTACGCCATGTCCATCCTGCTACCTGATTTCTTCGGGGAGCAACTATGCCATGTCCATTCTGCTACCTGATTTCTTCGGGGAGCAACTATGCCATGTCTATTCTGCTACCTGATTTCTTCGGGGCGCAACTATGCCATGTCCATTCTGCTACCTGATTTCTTCGGGGCGCAACTATGCCATGGCTAGGCCTCCCAAAAGACCGCGGGGCGCAACTATGCCATACTGGGATCAACAGCCAAACGCATCTACTACCGGCGGCTAAGACCTACGTCATATCTTCATGTTTAGTAGGATTGATACTCAAGATTGATTGAAATACTGTTCAGTGTTGTTAACAGCAATAGTGGTTCTAATTTGTAGTTGGCTGAGATAATTATCACTAAGGACGTCAGCAAATAGGCTATCAAGGAATAACTCATGACGCTGTTAATTATACTGACGTATAACTCTTATAATTGCATAATTAAATTTACGTGTGGCATTATTTAATCTACCTTGTAACTGTGATCACAAAATCTGGAATTGGATGGAGCAAGGCTTATTCCTACCCTAGCAGCTAACATAGTAAATTGTCCCAAATTTCCGTGTCTCCTTTCTCATCTGTCTGTCCTCTCCCCTACCAAAACGTCCACGAATTAACATGGCGCCACAGAGTCCAAATGACTTCTGACAGGGAAAAGGAGAAAGAGAAGGGGCAAAAAAAGAGCGGATGAGAAGTAAGGAAAAGGGGATAGAGAAAGAGAGAGAAAAAGTAGAGGGGAAAAAATTGGGAAAAGAAAAAAAAAGTTTTAGCTGTGCCGACTGCATCCCTTCTTCTCACATTTGTCGGATGCCACTTTGGTCTGCCGGGCCTCGACGGAAGGCGGAAGCGGAGTACGGCAGCCAGGGATAATGATTGATGACGTAGGGGAGCAAGTTTTCCTCAATCATCGCCAATAATCACAGTTTGTATCACCAGTAATACACACAGACAGTTCCTGAATCTTGCAAGTCACAATATATGTTGTACTTAATAATAATAATAATAATAATAATAATAATAATAATAATAATAATAATAATAATAATATAATAATAATAATAATAACAACAACAATAATAAAACATTTTTGGGGTACGCTAGACAAGAAGATTGAATACCACTGTTCTAAACTATTGAAAGAATTTTTTCCATGCCGAGCGTGGGATGTGAAAACTATATTGTGCCGACTATAATAGAATTAACTTGAACATGTAATACCAACATTGAAAGAAAATTTGTTAAAATAACTTACTTACTTACTTACTTACTTATTGGCTTTTAAGGAACCCGCAGGTTCATTGCCGTCCTCACATAAGCCCGCCATCGGTTCCTACCCTGAGCAAGATTAATCCAGTCCTACCATCATATCCCACCTCTCTCAAATCCATTTTAAATATTATCTTCCCATGCACGTCTCGGCCTCCCCAAAGGTCTTTTACCCTCCGGCCTCCAAACTAACACTCTATATGCATTTCTGGATTCACCTATACGTGCTACATGCCCTGCCCATCTCAAACGTCTGGATTTAATTTTCCTAATTATGTCAGGTGAAGAATACAATGCGTGCAGTTCTGTGTTTTGTAACTTTCTCCATTCTCCTGTAACTTCATCCCTCTTAGCCTCAAATATACCAATAATAACTGCAAAACCACAGTTATACAACAACGCACATACACGAAAACATTTAAAATGAAATGTAGGCTATTTTTTATATTATTATTTACTTACTTATGGTTTTTAAGGAACCCGCAGGTTCATTGCCGTCGTCACATAAGCCCGCCATCGGTTCCTATCCTGAGCAAGATTAATCCAGTCCTACCATCATATCCCACCTCTATCAAATCCATTTTAATATTATCTTCCCATGTACGTCTCGGCCTCCTCAAAGATCTTTTACCCTCCGGCCTCCAAACTAACACTCTATATGCATTTCTGGATTCACTATACGTGCTACATGCCCTGCCCATCTCAAACGTCTGGATTTAATGTTCCTAATTATGTCAGGTGAAGAATACAATGCGTGCAGTTCTGTGTTGTGTAACTTTTTCCATTCTCCTGTAACTTCATCCCTCTTAGCCTCAAATATACCAATAATAACTGCAAACCCACAGTTATACAACAACGCACATACACGAAAACACTTAAAATGAAATGTAGACTATTATTATTATTATTATTATTATTATTATTATTATTATTATTATTTAGAATTGTCTACGTAAGTGCTTGTAAACCTTAAGGACAAGATATGGTCTAGGTTCATGAAAATATTATACTAACCTTGATACTAATGAAATAATAATAATAATAATAATAATAATAATAATGATAATAATAATAATACATTTTCAATACATCAATCATAGTCTTTTGTTACGTCTTACATAATTTGTAATGTAATTTAGGGGTACTAAGACAAAAAAAAATGTATTTTGGGGGTACGATAGCCAAAAAGATTGAATTCCACTGTTCTAAACTATTGAAAGAATTGTTTCCTTGCCGAGCGTAGGATGTGAAAACTATTTTGTGCCGATTATAATAGAATAACTTGGATATGTAACACCAACATAACAACTGAAAAAATTTGGGAATCGAAAAATTCAAAACATTAGCAAAGTTTTGTGGAATAAAATCACACTCTACAGTTCTACTCCTGTCAAAATCGGATATAAAGTGAGGTTGATCTTTTATTACATTATTATTATTATTATTATTATTATTATTATTATTATTATTATTATTATTATTATTATCATCATCATTATCATCATCATTATTGTTATTATTACTACTATATCAAAAAATGTTACTTTTTAATTAGGGCTACCAACATAATATACTGTAATTATGTAAAAAAAAAATTGAAGAACTGAATTGCTAAAACATTTCAAGTCCAAAATTTACCTAATTTTTTTTTCTTCCAAACATGTTTTTTTTTTTTTTTTTCCATAGGCTATCATTCTGTAAAACGTATATCCCAAGTTCGACTCTAAGTCTGTATTTTTTTTAATCATACAAATATTTATTTCAATGTTTTTATATTGCAAATCATATAGTTGTTTTTGTTTTGAAAAATGTACTTCAATGGACTTAGAATATTTGTTAAATCAGGTATTCATATTGTTTATTGTCATAGAAAATGTTAAGTTTTTTGCAGTCATAAACAGAATTATGTCGTTTTCATTTATTATTTTATTACTATTACTACAACTTCCAGAATTAGCCTTACATCTGTCGTATGTAAAGTCATGGAGCATTTGATATCGGATTATATTCGTCATGTTCTAAATGCGAAAGACTGGTTTTACAACCGCCAGCATGGTTTTAGGGAAGGCTTCTCATGTGATAGTCAAATTATGTCGCTGGTTCAGGATCTAGCTGAAGAGGTAGATAGAGGCGGAAGAATCGATGCAGTTGTGATTGATTTTTCGAAAGCATTTGATTTGGTGCCACATGACATATTAATAGATAAGTTAAGTAGGCTAGGAATAGATAAAAGAGTGGTGCTATGGATCCAAGAATTCTTAAAAGGTAGAACCCAGAGAGTTAGAGTAGGTCATGAAATATCGGAAATTGGAAATATAAGTTCAGGGGTGCCACAGGGCAGCGTTCTGGGTCCATTACTCTTTATAATATATACGTAAATGACCTATGCCAGGATATTACATCAAATGTGAGGCTATTTGCAGACGACTGCATTATCTATAGAAAGATTAGAAATAATTCAGATGTAGATGCTATTCAAACAGACTTGAATAAAATTTATAACTGGGCGTTAAAGCATAGGATGAAAATAAATGGTTCTAAAAGTAAATCTATAACATTTTGTAAAATCCGAGAGGAAACTAGTCTTAATTACGAATTTAGTGGTGTTGTAATTCCGCAAGAACAATGTTGTAAATACCTAGGAGTGTATTTAAACTCCAAACTTTCTTGGGGAGAGCATGTTGATAATGTTACGGGTAAAGCATGGAGGGCACTTCACTTTATTATGAGAATCTTGAGAAAGGCTAGCCCCAAATCGAGGGAAATAGCGTATCTAACGTTAGTGCGACCGTTAATGGAATACGGAACTACGTGTTGGGATCCCTATAGAATATATCAGATAAATTCCTTAGAAAGAATCCAGAATAGGGCAGCTAAATTTGTTAAAGGTAAAAGAGAAGATGGAAACGATACGATAAAAGAACTTAAATGGGAAACTGGAAAACAGACGTAGGAAAACTAGAATAACATCATTGTATAGTGCACATCTAGGTCAGAAAGCATGGGTAGACATAACGGCTCGGTTAGAAAAGCCAACGTACTATGGTAGGAACGATCATGATTTTAAAATCAAATGTAGGAAACAGAAAACGGATGTAGGTAAATTCTCATTTTTAAATAGAACTATAAATGATTGGAATAACCTACCTGCAGCGGTCTTTGAGGGCTGTTCTTCCTTAAGGAGATTCAAGAATAATTTAAAAAGTTGTGTATAAAGTGAAAATTGAAATTAAGGTGACATTCAACATTTAATTTTTTAAGGTGACATGTATTTATCTAACCTGACGAGTTTACTTCCTTGGTTTGAATTGTAAATTATTTAAAAATAGCATGTAAGAGGGCCTTAGACTAGAAATGTTTAGTTTAAATGTAGTTCTGTTTATAAGTATGCATAAGGATGTAATTATTTGACTTATTTGAACTGTTGTATCAGTGAAGCGAGGTGAGTCAGAGAAGTTATGGTTTTACAGTGCAGTGAACAGTTCCGAACAGTGATAATTTATAGCGTCAATGAAATGTGTTCTATAGTGTCAGTGAAATGTGTGCTAAAGTGTCAGTGAAATGCGTCATAGTGCCACTACAGGGAATGAGATGAGAGTAAAGTGAAAGACTATTGAAACTTATGTAGGACCTATACATAATTATGTAGGTTGTGTTGTAAAATTAGGTATTTTATTTTATGTTTTATTATTATTGTGTTAAATTGTATTGTGTATTCTTATTGTATTGTGTATAAAATTGTATAGGCCTATGTGTTGTAAATTGTATTGTGTATTGTAGATTTTATTGTGTATTGCTTATCATTTTATTGTGTATTGTTAATATTGTATATACCACTGCCACTGGGTGCTTGCCCACTTGCAGTGTAAATAAATACATACATACAAATTTATTAGAAGTTTCTCTCGATACAGAAAACACAAACGAACGGACGTAATCTATAGTTATGTACGACTGGGAACCTATTTTTAATCTTCTTTTGTTGGAAAATTTTTAATAGATCAACAAACACTGCCGACAGCCATGGTTACTAGAAAATGAAACAAAACAACACTATCTATTGGTTAGAAATAAAACAACTGAATCTATTCTGCTTAGCAGCGGCTGGTAGGTCATAAATTTCTATATTTTTAGTATACTCTGTAACGTATGTACAATATAATCAAAGCGAACAAATGAAAGGGTCGGCATTGAGGAAGTTGTCTACCGCACGTTTTCCTTCATTGCAAGTGAACCATTATAATGCAAATGCTTCGGATGGGAAGAAGAATAAGGTCAAAGACAGCTGTAATCTTTCCCATCTTGGAAACTAGTTACTTATATACTACTGTACTTATTCCATAGGATTTATGAGACAGCTGGTATAAGTAAGAAATGTTTTCGTAAATTATATGTACTCTTCATGAAGGAGATGAGTGCTTGGTGCTAATAAATTCTTGAAATGGCTAGCTGGAGTCAATGATCCACGTATAAAATGTAACAATTGTTCATAATTTTTAACGGGGTACTGTTAGGCCTACAAGAATATTTATCGGCTTCCCACGTCAGAGTCCCAGAGTCAAATCCAGGAGAATGCCATTGCAATAGGTCTATATTACGAACTCAATGTCTGGGAAGGATTTCTTGAAATTCTCCTGTTTACACACACACGCGCGCACGGACGGACGCATGCACACACACACACACACACACACACAAGCACACACTTTCCCTCTCCCCCCCCTCTCTCTCTCTAATAATTTGTCATTCCAAGTTATAGTCCTGTCACTTTCTTAATAAAAAAAGTTCTTAAGAATTCTGTGAATTTTATGAATAAAATGCTATGAGACAATTGTTTTCTTAGCTACGTCAACGCACCTAGATATCCTTTTCTTGAGATATCTTCCAAACGACTTTAAACCAAGTTTCATAATGAATTATCAACCAGTCTTTACAATTTTGGAAGGAAGAATAAAGGAAACAAAATGTTTACAGTGGAAGAATACGTCTTTTCGTTCCCTGACTTCCGTTACCCAGTTGGATAACGCGTTGAATGTGAATATGCACTGTAGAAACAATAAAGCGATGATCATAAAATGTCTTCAAAGTACCAGATGGTAATGGACGACTAGTTTTTCTTAACATAATAATAATAATAATAATAATAATAATAATAATAATAATAATAATAATAATAATAATAATAATAATAATAACGTTACTTCTCTATGTTGTAACATAAATGTAAATGACATTATAATAATATTATTTCTTTTTATTAAAGACGAAAATTGAAGCTAAAAACATGGGAATACGAATACGGAGAGAACTAAGCTTCTGATGATAGAATTTGGTGAAAAAAGAAGTATCACTAGGGAACGAAGTATGAACACCAAAGCATGTGCATGTAGCACGTATGGGCGAATCCAGAAATTCATATAGAGTGTTAGTTGGGAGGCCAGAGGGGAAAAGACCCTTGGGGAGGCCGAGACAATTGATTTGAGGGAGGTGGGATATGATGATAGAGACTGGATTAATCTTGCTCAGGATAGGGACCAATGGCGTGCTTATGTGAGGGCGGCAATGAACCTCCGGGTTTCTTAAAAGCCAGTAAGTAAGTAAGTAAGTAAGACTTTTGTTTTTCCATTTTGAGTGCTATCAAATCATTACATATTTTAATTGTTGTTGGGGTCAACGTCTCAACTCTTATTATAAAGGAACTCCAGAGTCTAGACATTACAGTTAATGACGGATTTATTATTTTATGGATCCAATTTATTTTATTTGAGTACATAATGTATCTCGATGTATTAATTATATGTGTTATATTTCCGCTGTGTCTACTGCTAGCTGGTGTGATGTCAGCGCCAACTCTAGGGAGAAAGCAGAATCTCACGCTCTAGCCGGCTTGAAGGTCATTGAAATCAGTCCGGCTACATCAAAGGTACCGACGCGAAGTGTCCATATGCTGCATCGCTGCATCGCCTACCTTGGTAACGGCTTTGCTTCCAATAAATGCAAGTTAATAGCTTTTCCTTATTTCTCAAAGCTGTATTGATTTCGCAGTGCTAATTATAATCCCTATACAATGAGAGGGCTATCGAAATAACCACTCACTTTAATTCCCGGGTCCGAACCTCCATGAAAACACCCAAAGAATTAATCTGAGGGAGATGTTACTTACACATATGTCACTCATGCATAAAGAACGCCAATTCCCGCCATACGTGCGTACTGATATCCGTCGTTTTGTGTTGAATTACATAAAAAGTTTCGTGTCTTTTAATGATGCACCTGTGTAGAAGGACAACAAATCATATTTCATAATGTGTACGTAATGTAGAATGAGACAGATACAGCAGAGAGGAGGGGGAGGGAGGTAGAGACACCTACATGAATTCAAATGGCGTGAGGACGGAATTATGACAAAGTCATGTATAAATATGGCTACCAGTCACTCACATCTCGTAGCTATCCGCTATAACCACACAAAACTTCCTTCACCCCACCCCCCTTTCTCTCTTACTTCATACTGTAGTACTTCCCCGTCAGCAGTCTTTGTCTATATTTTTACCTCTCTCTAATAGCCTCCTCTCTCTCTCTCTTTCCCATCTATCTCTCTATACTCTTTCTGCGTTGTTTATTAACAAAAAGATAAGATCAACTATAGTTATCGTCACTTCCATCTGAAAACTCCCCCGCCGTCACCGCCCATTCTTCCTCTCTCTTTCAACCATACCCTATTTGAAAACCCTACACGACAAACTGTACTTGGCGACCTTCAACCATAAAAAAGTGTCACAACGAATGTATTACACACTCTTAAAATAATTTACGTTTAAAAAAACATTGAAGTTGCTATAAATATGTGTTCTGCACTATCACGGTTTCGAATCCCATGTAACGCATAGATTTTGACGTAGAATACGTCCTTGTCAGCACTTATGGGTCATTCCATGTCAACTGGTCTTGCATGTAAAAGAATATTTTCCATAAAAGTCTATTTCTGTATGTTAAAATATGCATCATAGTCCAGGAGACATGAATATAATACAGCATTTATCTATACTAGTAATAAATCTGTAGCCAAAATTTTTCTGGTAATTTTCGATTTTCCAAAAATAATTGGTGTAAACAAGTATAATTATTCATCATGAGAACGTAAAACCCTTTTTTGAAATTTTTGTTTGTATGTCTGTCTGTCTGTCTGGATGTTTGTTACCTTTTCACGCAATAATGGCTGAACGGATTTCGATGAAAATTGAAATATAAATTAAGTTCGTTGTAACTTAGATTTTAGGCTATATGACATTCAAAATACTTTATTTAAAGGGGCCTGAATTAAATAAATCGAAATAACTCGCTTATTATTGCTTTTTGTGAAAAATATTACATACAAAAGTTTCTTTAAAAATGATTTCAGATAATTTTTATTCTATGCAAATTTTGATAGGACTGATATTGAAGGATATACAAGACTTTTAAAATAACAATACAATACATTTTCACCGCCGCCTCAGATTATAGCGTTGTTGTTTCTGCAGTAACTCGTATGTGCAAAATAGAACATTTTTGAGTAGGATGAAAAAACAGATTTATTCATTCCATGGCAATGGTACATAGGAGATAGTGAATTCTTACATTTTCGAAAGAAAGAAATATAATTACATATCACTATATACGCTGTATCACTATTTAAGTTATATGAAGGGTTCAGAACCATATTGGGCCAAGCGCCATTTACTCAAGACGTAGAAAACAAGGGTTAAAATTAAGTTATTACCATAATTCAATGGAAACATATAGCAAGTAATATAAAATATACACATTAAAACTAAAATAGATGTCAATCTTCATTAAACTATGGTTGCATGTAATAACAATTAAGAAGCATGTTAAAGGAATTGTCATTGCACCAAATGAGTGGTCTCTGGATCAAAATGATCGCATTTCAATTTTTTAAAATACAATTTAAATTTAGTAACATATTAAACAATTTATCCTTCTATCAAACACGAATGTTCCCTGGATCAAATGTCCTATTTTAATTATGTAATTGCTTTATATTTATTTCTAACGGGTGCAGCGGAGCGCACGGGTACGGCTAGTTTTAAAATAAAAATCTATTTGTTACCATAAACAGCTCAGATAAACTATATTAATTAATTGATAATTTTAATCGTGGTTTTGTTTCCTATGTTGGCTATACTGGGAGTTCATAGATCTAGCCAAAGAAGGATGATGAGTTATATCCTAGATCATGTAATATGTAATAGATAACTCATCGCTGTGTTAAAATCGGAGCACTTTGAAGAGAACAACCGCCAGGATCGCCACCCGTCCGTCGTAAACGAACACGAGATGGCAGTACAGTCGCTAATGCAATTCAAATGGGAATTATGTAATAGCTAGATGGCAGCGTAGTAAATCTGACAAAAGTTGTTAGCGTCAAAGCCCTATAAGGCCGACCTATCTGGGTATTATGATCTAGGGTTGTATCTATGAAGAAAGCTTCTGTCGTAGTTAAAATAAGTGAAACATGCAGGAGTTTTATGCGTGGACAATGGTTTTATGTTTGAAAATGATTAATTTTGACAGTAAAATCAAACAGTAAAACTTTGCCATTTCATTGGTTTCCTTTTATATCTCAGCCATAAATATAATATTCCAGATTGGAATGTCATTGGACTTAAGTTTGGTGCACGAGGAACAATTTCCAAATTTACATTGCAGATTCTCAGAAAATTAAAGGTTCCTGAAAAGACTCTTCAGACAATTTCATCAACCATTTCAAAATCTTCATTGAACATCATCAATCACCATTTCTATTCATCTTTATAATATCCAATGTATATTATTTATATTCAATAAATTTGTATCGTTTTGATAGCTACCACATCTTGTCGCAGAATATTCTTTTTTTTAAATTTCATTATGTATTTTTTTAACATTAATTTGCATTTTCTTTTTTGTTCATCTGAATTATTGGGATGCCGATATTTTAAATCAAAGATTTCGACGGCTATAATTTCGATTTGATTGATCAGTTGTATTTTTAGATGTTTGGAGAAAATAACAATAAAATAATTGAATTTCATATTTTAACAAAGATACCTGATCAACATTTAAGTAGAAAAAATCATTATTGAATATTTTGTCATATCAAATTTCTTATTTTTTCATATTCTGGTATTCTCGTTTTCATAATTTTGACAAACACTTCTTCATATTTTTACTCGCTGTATTACTGACGCTCTATATCTGGAGAATTGATTTGAATTGTTGTTAATTTTTTGCTGCTGGGTGAGATATACAAACTGTAACCCACTTCAGTTTTATCTCTACAAGTTAAATTACCATGTAATCAATCGATTAGATAATGTTCTGATGCTCATGTGATTGTGTACAGAATAACGACTTCTCCTTACGCGAAATAGATAAATTACTATGTGAGTCCTTACGGCGGCTGAGTGGTCTAGATTATTAGAGTTCGAGTCCAGTTTAGGACTGGGTTGTTTTATTGAAAAATCCATAGTGATAATTGGGGCGGGCAATAAAATGTTTTCAATATATAGCTAATTAAATGAGTAAAGGTAGGAATTTATACCACAACATGACGGTATTAGGTTAGTTGTGCTTAGACTGTCGTTACGTCATGAATGACGTCAAACCTGAGGTATGTTAGGTTACAACTGAAATGTGTTGTGTATCGCAGCAATTGAATGGAGATACGTTTCTCCTGCGTAGGATTCAGCGTTATGCTCTAGCAATTGGTTTGTTTACATTGCACTGCGATTCGTTGATTGGTTAACCACATAAAGCTCATTCTGCTTATACCACGGCAGAGTTCCCTAACAGGTACCCATGCACCTGCATTGCATTTAGCCACACTCTCTCTTTCAACAACGAACACTCTATGCATACCTAACCTTGTATGTAGTCTCTGTGGGTAAATTTCTATCTTTAGTAATGAGTAAGGGTGGGACAGGAGTCCTTTCGGCTGAGTGGGCACTACACTTTCAGTTGCCATAGTATACCATTTAAGCATTTCCTTGTTCTCTACTTCGCAGCGATCGTTGTTTGGATTAGAACGAACTTTTATGGAAGAGTGCAAAAGAAAGAAGAAATAGTACATGAAGAGGGATAAATAAGCTAGTTTACTGAAAAGGTGCCATGGCATATTTTACAAAACATACTGTAATAATAATAATAATAATAATAATAATAATAATAATAATAATAATAATTGTTATCTGTCTGTCTGTCTGTCTGTCTGTCTGTCTGTCTGTCTGTCTGTCTGTCTATCTATCTATCTATCTATCTATCTATCTATCTATCTATCTATCTATCTATCTATCTATTTATACTGGCAGAGTTAAGGCCATAGGTCCTTCTCTTACACTCTACCAGGTCACAAAGTATACAAGCAGAGAAAATTTAACAAAAAGTTAAAGAACAGAATACTAACATATTAAAATACTACTACTACTACTACTACTACTACTACTACTACTACTACTACTACTACTACTACTACTACTACTAATAATAATAATAATAATAATAATAATAATAATAATAATAATAATAATAGCATAACAAAATCGAAACTAAATAACATGAAAATAATACCATAATAGATAAAAGAAAGTAAAATACAGATCTAAAGATTGAAATATAATAACAGCAACTCAGTACAAATAGTAAATAGAGAAAACGTAAAGAAGAATTTAACACATGGAATGTAATACAATGATAATGAAAAAAAAAAGAGAAAAAAATACGAAAATTAAATAAAATCCACAACAAAAGGGTATGATAATAAATTCATCTGGTGCTCAAGAGAAAAAAATATTAGTAATATTAAACCCTATTTGCCTATTATTACTTATCGAATGGATGTGAAGGCGCGTGTGTTGAGTGGACTTTTGAATGTGTTTCTGAAATCTTTTCATAGTCTGGTTGAAACTGGAATGAGGAAAGAAGCTAAACGTACATCTGTTACTAACACTATTTTTCAAAGTTTCAACGTACAAAACACTTGCTGAAATATAAAATATTATACAGAGTGGAAGTAAATAACCCTGCAGGTTTTCAGAGCGAATAACTCATGTTATATGTAACAAAAAAAAGTGTAATAGGCCTACCATATTGGTGGAATTGGAGTTGGAATGGAATTTACAGGAGGGGGCACTATGGCCCAGCACTGCGACCTGTTACGATCTATTGCGCTAACTCTCAAGCTAAGCGCATTCCCAAACCCACACCGGCTGACTACACTAAGGTTCGTTGCGTACCCAGGTTCCGAGTAGGTAACCTTCTCCCTCCTCTTTCCTAGGCCTGCCCTCTCCTTGCGTCGCCAACCGGCGAACGGAAAATGCTATGGAATTACGACGAAATGGAGAAATGGTGACGGAATGATAGAATGTTATGTTTTATTTAACGACGCTTGCAACTGCAGAGGTTATATCAGCGTCATCGAATGTGCCGGAAGTTTGTCCCGCAGGAGTTCTTTTACATGCCAGTAAATCTACTGACATGAGCCTGTCGCATTTAAGCACACTTAAATGCCATCGACCTGGCCCGGGATAGAAACCCGCAACCTTGGGCATAGAAGGCCAGCGCTATACCAATTCACCAACCAGGTCGACGGAATGATAGATGCCTAATATGGAGAAAAACGAGAGAATCCCGAGAAAAACCCCAACAAAGACCTTGTCCGCCACAAGTATCAATATGAATTTTTCAATGGAAAATCCCAGACCAGACCAGGACTCGAACCCGAGCCGCCTGCGTGATAGGTTTACCCTCACCTCTCCAAACGTGCAGTACCCTTCCTCAGACTGATACAATTTTTTTCGACAGTCACAATACAACACGCCGAAACCGATTTAAGTGAATACTAAGGAAATTGTGGCAGTGCCGGTGGAATGATGGGGGGGGGGGAACCAGAGAACCCCTCAGAACCTTAGCTTTTCCACTGCAAATAAGGCTTCGCCGTCAATGGGAGTTGAACCCTGGTCCGCTGTCACCGTAAGCAGTGCTCTACCAATTTAGCTACTAAGGCGATTTTTTTTTTCGTTGTTGGTAACTCTATAGCATCTATTAGATGCTTTATGGTTGTGCTAACAGATGGAGTTACTTGTCAACAATGTGGCGCTGAAACGTGTGTTCAGGTTACTGATGATTGGTTGATTAATATTAACCCGGCACTCTCACAATCACACTCACATTCATATAAATTTCCAGACTCTAGACACCCAGGAAATTCCTCTTCTTCAAGAAAAATTCACCGAGACCCGAGCCCGGGAATCGAACCCGGGACCTCCTGATCTGACCAACAGACCACGGAGGCAGTCAAACTAAGGCGATTAACGATGATGATAGCTCGATATTGGATAACGATGATGGAGGTGGTCACGAAAAGACAATTATAAGAATGATGATGATGATGATGATGATGATGATGATGATGATGATGATGACGACGACAAACAAAATGTAATACTTTTTTTTTTCCCAGTAACCTTCGTTTCTGAGAATATTAACAGAGTAGTGAGGTGATCAACCTTGGTTCTCTATATCAACGCTAGATTCTTTTGTTTACGTGAAACCATGTTGCAAGGTTATAGCTACCTTAAAAGTCGGCCTGGAAAATTAATTACGCCACGCTAAAACTTTTAAAAGACACTAAAATATCTTGTAAAGCTGGCCACTCTCAAATAACGATGTGGGAACTTCAAACCAAGGTCTATTTTTCATAACAAATGACTGTACACACAGGTAAATGCACTTTGTTTGTGACTATATATTTTAACACCTCTGGTATTGTAATGTTATGTCTTCCTTCACTCAAGACTGAAAGACCAAAAAAAAAAAGAGAACATCAACAAACAGATTCTGTGAACAACCGAAAAAAAAAAAAAGCAATACAATTCAAAGGACTTTTATATGTATCCATGGTTACAAAACAGCAATTATATAGCTCATCCACTGAATACATGACCGCAATCTGGAAAACGGTAGCCTAAGAGATAAAAATGGGAAGATTACAAAACATAAAACGCAATAAAAATCCTTTCAGATAACATTTTATACTGACGTTGTAATAGTACCATTTGATATGTTAATTAACATGACGTTTTGCATACATGATTAACGCCGATGGATTTATTTTTACCACAGCAATTGCCTTTACGTGAGTGTTTCACTTAATACCCATTTTTTATATATATAATTCCGCGGTTTTAAGTCTATATGTTGCGGAATTCTTTACAATACGAGCGAACAAAAATTATACAAAAATAAATGCCGTTTGAATATACCATGTTACATATATATAAAAAAAAAATAATACGCGTTTTAAAATTGCTGGATTTGTTTTTAGTACCGCATCCCTACAATGAAAAGAAAGTTCACTACAAGTATATTAGTCCCAATACATCGAACTGCCTGCTGTATGTCTGTTAGTATTTCCGTTAGTCCGTAAGTCTTTTCGTCTATGTGATGGTCTTCCAACTTGTCTTAGTATTACATATCAATCTTTTTTCTGTCTGCTTGGTTGCCCGTTTCTTGTTTATTTGCTTGTCTATCTCTCTTACTATCAAGAGTTCATATTTTCAGGTTAATTATTTCCTGATTCTCATATTTAGATATTTGTCGTTTCGGTATTAAGTCGGCACATGGTGGAAGTCTTGAGAAATAGTCACCATGACACAGTACCTCTTACCTGAGACAACATAGGAATGCCACTGACAGGATAATGCATGCTCTCGGCGAAATTCGAACCAAAGACCGTGTTCCTCTACAAAACGTTGGATCTGTCGTTTAACTTTTTCGCACTTCAAAGACACAAAGGGATATGCTACTGGAGCTAAATGACAGCTGTGAACAGTATGGGATGAAGATAAATGCAAACAAGACGAAGACCATGGTTATCGGAAGAAAAATAAAGAAGGAAAACGTGCGAATTAGAAATGAGGCAGTGGAACAAGTGGGCAGCTTCAAATACTTGGGCTGTAATATAAGTAGTAACATGAGCTGCTGCCAGGAAGTCAGAAGGAGCATAGCAATGACAAAAAAAGAAAAGCTTTCAATAAAAAAGGAGCATCTTCTGCGGAACTCTGAGGAAAGAACTAAGGAAGAGACTAGTGAAGTGCTTTGTGTGGAGTGTGGCATTGTATGGAGCTGAACCACGGACATTAAAACGAAGTGAAGAGAAGGGAATAGAAGCATTTGAAATGTGGATATGGAGAAGAATGGAACGTGTGAAGTGGACAGACAGAATAGGAAACGAAGCTGTGTTGGAAAGTGGGTGAAGAATAAATGGTGCTGAAACTGATCAGAAAGAGAAAAAGAAATTAGCTGGATCACTGGTTGAGAAGAAACTGTCTTCTGAAGGATGCACTGAAAGAAATGGTGAACGGGAGATGAGTTCGGGGCAGAAGATGATAGATGATAGACGACATTAAGACATATGATCATATGAGGAGACAAAGAGGAAGGCAGAAAATAGGAAAGACTGGAGAATGCTGGGTTTGCAGTGAAAGACCTGCCCTTGGGCAGAATACTATGAATTAATGAATGATAGTCACTTTAGAAGAGTATGCTGAAATTTGTCAGAACCAACTGCCGGACCTGTATAGTACGAGCGTCCATTTAATACACAGGCGATGTCAAAGTGGACGCTTTCTTTCGAAGAAATAAGACATGAGTTTGTTTATTGATTAGGCCGTCTCAGATGCTGCTCCAATCACAAGAAACGGCAACAATGTCTACCAATGATACGTTAGCAATATTGAAGGGCTCCTTGCAAAAAAGAGGTGGCTCCACTTTTTGGTGAAATTAATGTTTTGCTTGTTTCATACATTAACAAAACACGTCTGTATAACTATGTGTACGCCCTTAGGCAGGAAAACTAAGAATTCTTCATGTAAATGGGATAAAATTGAAGGTTTTGAGGACCTTTAATATACAAATATAGTAAACTTACAATCAATACATTCTACTAGTACACTGACGCTCAAAGACATCTGACCCAACTAATCGAGAGTGATCGATAATTTGTTGGTGTAAGTATGGATTTTGTAGTTATTGCTTCTATGAATAGATGGCGAAGATAGTAGTCACTGTTGCCAATAGTAGATAAATATACATGTGTCATACAGGATGTCTCTAAATTAGACCGACAAAATTAGGGAGCAGTTAACTTTCATGGAAGCATATTTTGTTAAGGAACCCATGGGCTGCGACGCTTCGTTTAAGTGCAAGAAGGAATTACAGGTAGGCATAAAGTAAGTAGGTATGTGCAAATAACAAGCGATTCTGTGTCACATGATTCTGTGTGTTAATCCAAGCAAAGAAAAAATACGTACAGAAAAACCAAACCAACGACGCATTAAACTGTACTGAACATTACAACAGAATGAGTGCAGTATAGAGATGGGTAAAAAATAACACAACAGTTATTTTGGAACTGTTCCGGTCTCGGAACTGTTGCAAAAATGAACAGTAGGTCGGAACCTCCTGTTCCGAAATAACAGTGTTCCGACTCCGAGCTGCTCACTTGCCCAGCTGTTGCGGGCTCGCAGTACCGCGTTGCACAAGGTATGTTCCGACTCCGAGATAACAGTCGGAACGTCGGAGCTTGTTCCGATGAACCAACGACAGCAGCAGTTACACTGTTCTCGTTGTTCTTTATGTTGTACTTGGAACTTCGTTGGATGAAGTTGGTATTTGAAACTCTCACGTGGTTGGAGGGGGGCGCATGGAAATTGAAATCCTTGCGGTGGCGCGAACTTTAATATCAACATTTGTAAGACTGGCCAATCATCTGTAATGTTATAGTAAGTATTTAATAATCTGTAATATTCATTACCGCTTTATGGTTTATTTCACCATTAGTTGACTAATTCTGTTTTATAAACATTCTACAAAGTCATAAAGTACGCATACTATTATTAATTCATTGATCAGCTGATTCTATACAAAGGTTAAAGTCGTAAATGGTAATGAGTGGTTTAGTTACAATGTCTGTATGTCGTTTGTTGAGGTTAAGTCTGACAAGCACAAGTTTTTGTGCTATCTTCTCTGTTATCAAAGAACGACAAAAATGTTGTAGCATTATTTGTTAGAAACTACCCATATAAGGACTGATTTGGAGAGCGATGTTTAATGCGAAGTTTAAATTACACTTTGGTAAAGATGCGATTCCAACACTTTACTAACCCACTGCGGGGTTTCCAGGTTTCAGTACTGCCAATATATATCTTTTTTATTTATGAAATTGTAATATTTATTATTATTATTATTATTATTATTATTATTATTATTATTATTATTATTATTATTATTATAACTGTGCATTAAGAAAAGTAAAAATAAAAATTAATGATTTGTTTTATTTTTATTATGTAAGAGAGAGAACAGAAATTACATACCATATGTTTTAAATGTTATGTTATTTTTTTTTAGTTGGCTACCATGTCTTTATAACTTTATGTACGAAAACAAAGTGTTGTATTCTGTCCTTGTAGTCAACAGCTGTGTAATTACTAACATTAAGCTTTTGAGTTCTGTCCGCATGCACAGCAATTTTCCAAAATCGATTCGAATGTGCATTGCAGTGCCATCTATAGATAAGAATGTGTACTATGTCATGCCTATGAGTTCTCCAGTGTGAGCTGCATGGTGTTATTTGTCTATGGTGAAGAGGGAGGGTACTGTACCGTTCGTTTGAACGACTCAACGACTCCGACTCATCACCACTGGTGACTGTTATTTCGGAACTGTTATTTGGAACATAGTATTTTTTCGGAACCGGAACCGTCGGAACTGTTCCGGGAAAAGAACAACTTCGCCCATCACTAGTGCAGTACAAGTACTAAACTACGTAGACGAATAACACGGATAACAAGAGGTCGTACCAATGGAAGTAAACAAACGTGCTGTAATCGATACCAAATGATACTGGGCTCCGGACGTAAACAAGCCGAATGATAGTAGTACTGACACACCCCTCTTGAACTGAAAAGAGTGATTATCCGTTCCCGCCTTCTCGCAATGAAACGAAACGTCGCAGCCCATGGGTTCCTTAACAAAATATGCTTCCACGAAGGTTATCTGCTCCCTAATTTTGTCGGTCTAATTTAGAGACACCCTGTAGAATTAAATTTTTCATCCCACGATACTGAGTGTAAAACAACACTGAATTTAACTGGAGACCGTTGATATTGTCTATTAGAAAAATAATAATTTATGTTTAATCTACATAATCATTTTCTCTGACACTTTTTAATGGCTCCCAATAATGGTGCCTCCTATTGAGAACTAGCGGAACTCTTTCAAAGTTTGTCAATTTTTCATATCTTTGGTTCTGACTTATCCCGTGGTTGAAAAGTTCGCTTACACCAGCCGTGGCGAAAATGTTACTCACGAGCACATTGTGGCTCGCAATGATAGATGTGCATTTCTCTTGCTTCCTACTGTACCTTCCCCAACCCCCACCCTCTAACTCACTGGAACCAAACTCCGTTCCATTTGTATTTGTCTCTGACCTGCGAGTGGCGTATCATCGTAATATCTCTCTCGAAACCATGTACCTCTACAAAACGAAAGTTTCAAGTAGGATGGGAGGAAGCATATTTTTGCTGCCAATGTGATGAGAATATTAAATGTATGATTTGTTCACAAGTATTACGAGGAAACGGTTGTGTAACATAAAACGGCATTATACTACATGTCACTCATGAAACATTAAAAGTTTAAGTATTATTATTATTATTATTATTATTATTATTATTATTATTATTATTATTATTATTATTATCTCTGTACGTCGATCCTTTTTCCAGCAGACGTACGAATAATACGGTTAGACCTTCAATTTAAACTCACAGATTTACAATGTGACGTTAAATGAAAGCTAGATGTAAGGACTTGACAAAATGTTGAACTTTTCAAATCTTTGCCAAAAAATAAGTTTCCGAAGCTTCGTTCTTTCGCTTGCTCTGTTGAAGAGCTATGCTCGCTATAACATACGTTTGTGAAAAATTATTTTCAACAATGAAAATAGTAAAAACCAAATTTAGATCACGACTGACAGACAAATACATTCGTGATCAACTACGACTGGCAGTAAGTGACATAATTCCTGATTTTGAAACTCTGTCGCAGAGACATTCTGAAGACAATTATAGGTTGTGATAATGTGTCCTATGTTTTATTGTTCATTTCTTTTTTCGTTACACGTACTAAACATTAGTTTGTAGCCTTGTATTGTATAAAATTATATTTAAGTGCTTGACATAAGGAAAATGAAAAATCGTTAATAAGTCAGACAGCTGCTTCACTTCTCTTTTGGGTGCCCGCCTCCCTCCATAGGTGCTATGCACGTTGCAGCTTATAACAGTGGCCCGGCGCACGATTACATTTTCGCCACGGCTGGCTTACACGACCATAAAATCGTAGGTCGGATACCTTTGAACGTCAGTGTACTAACATATTTATCCCAAAAAATACAACTTAGGTTTTTCTGCTTGCAACATTTTCGTTCCATACACATAATTCTCCTATTCCTATCTGTGATCGAATCCTAGACTTTTATATAAAAAAACTTCCACCTGTTTTACCTACAATTTAAGAATAAACTATAATTTCTTGCTTAACGTTGTTTTTCAACTATAGAATTCAGAGTCAAGGAAAAAAAAACAACAAAGAAGAAAACAATGGAAATGCGAAGGTACAACAAACAGGCGTTTATCAGTAGAGTGGAAAGTTTGTCTAAGATTCATGGAACCTAAGGGCCGTCGAAGATAAAAATTCTTTGTGTGATAAGTGGGAAATCCGATATCTCACAACAGTTGGCGTGCTCACATATTTATACTGGTAATGACATGTACTGTACAGCAGGGGAGAGCAGGATGGTTCTGGGAAGCTGAATTGTCCTGAATCACGTTGGATAACAACGGAGGTCATTTGAACTATTCTTGGAAACGGACGTAATTGGGATGTAGGAGGGGAGGCAGGCCATCAGCACCAACAATATCCCAAGACCCTCTACAAATGTACTGTTTACACTAACGTCAGCAGACAAAACGTTTCTACTGTAGTTGTTTTCTAAAGACAAGCTAATATTCGCTTTCACTATATGGTGAATATTATTATTATTACTATTATTATTATTATTATTATTATTATTATTATTATTTTTATTATTATTATTATTATTATTATTATTAGAACATGGCAGTGTGTTTGCTAATATTATTGAAATAATATTTCTACACAAATTAGTAATACATTTTGTAAGTATAAACTCCTTTCCATAAAATATAGGCCTAATAGTATTAATTCTTGTAAATTGATCATTGTAATCTTTGTTATTCATTTTGTTATTATCTCAATCATTTAATTTGTACCATAGTTGTTCATTTTATTGTATTAATTGTATCACTGTGCTGAACTTTTATTGGCCAATGGCTGTTGCCCAGAAAATAAATAAATAAATGAATAAATAAATAAATAAATAAATAAATATATAAGTCAGTAAATAAATAAACTTATTATTATATTATTATTATTGTTATTATTATTATTATTATTATTATTATTATTATTATTATTATTATTATTATTATTATAGTATTAGAACATGGCAATATGTTTGCTAATATTATTGAATAATCTTTCTACACAAATTAGTAATACACTTTGTAAGTATAAACTCATTTCCATAAAATATAGGCCTAATAGTAGTCTATTAATTCTTGTAAATTAATCATTGTAATCTTTGTTATCCATTTTGTTATTATCTCAATCATTTAATTTATACCATAGTTGTTCATTTTATTGTATTAATTGTATCACTGTGCTGAACTTTTATTGGCCAATGGCTGTTGCCCAGAAAATAAATAAATAAATAAATAATAATTATTATTATTTTATCATTATTATTATCATCGTCACTATTATTATTATTATTATTATTATTATTATTATTATTATTATTATTATTATAACATGACAGTGTGTTTGCTAATATTATTTGAATAATATTTCTACACAAATTAGTAATACATTTTGTAAGGATAAACCCCTTTCCCTAAAATATAGGCGTAATAGTATTAATTCTTGTAAGTTAATCATTGTAATCTTTGTTATTCATTTTGTTATTATCTCAATTATTTAATTTGTACTATAGTTGTTCATTTTATTGTATTAATTGTATCACTGTGCTGTACTTTTATTGGCCAATGGCTGTTGCCCAGCAAATAAATAAATAAATAAATAAATAAATAAATAAATAAATAAATAAATAAATAAATAAATAAATAAATAAATAAATAAATACATAAGTCAATAAATATATAAATTATTATTATTATTATTATTATTATTATTATTATTATTATTATTATTATTACACTAGTAATTACGATCAGCAACAGCGGTTGTAATAAATTCGACAGCTCTCAGAATTACTGTAGTCTTCTCGCTATAGGCAAACACACACACCCTGTCCTAACAGCCATACTGTTCTCCAACCAGGAGATCAACCGTGTAAGAAATGTGCTTACTATTGCCTCATCTATTGGAGCGAAGTAGATAAATAATATTACCGTTATAACGCCAGTTTAAAAACCATGCGCTCTCCTGCATATGTTATTTCCTGTATGAAGAGATTAAAACACCAGGGGTGCTATTCATAGACATTTCGCTAGCCCGGGCTACGAGCGTGCTAAATAGGATTCATATCATATCATATTGCTGACATTGGTTTATGAATACGAAAAACGTTAGTTCGCTGATCATCCACCGAAAGCCCGCGCTAAGAATGTCTATGAATACGGCCCCAGGAGATTAACTGTGATGTAATTTTGTAACTAGGGTAGTATCAATATGTCTGTATCAATGATATGGTTTGTGTTGTGAGAGCTAGCCAATAGAGATAAGAGTACCCACGTGTGTGACCTTATGACAACTTATGACATCAACATTCATTCACAGCATTACCCCCCTTCGTCTCATCCGGCGGAGACTTTCTCGTGGTTGGAGCACGGTACGGTATCACAAGACCATGGACAAATACTCAATCCACAGACGGAATTTGAACTCACGACCGTGATATCCATTACAACTCCTGAATGAGCGGAGCTTGATGGCTATTACTGTAGAAACGCGCCAATCCCAGAAACAAGGCAATTACCTTGTATAACTGGTCGCTACTGCATAAGACCAACTTTCAATAAAAATTGGAGCTTTCCTAATAACTGCTACATATAATAAGTTGTGTAAAGCAGGCAACGTACCCTCCAGTTACGAACTCTCAGCTTCTCGAAAGGAAGGAAAACAACTACGGTGCATGTATGTACGTTCGTCTATCAAATTATTTAATACTTAATTACGCCAGTTAACAACGCCATCTCTTTCCATTACTCGGGCCAGATATTAAAATTTAATCATGGTCGGAAGCTATTACTATTTACATTATAGTAAATGATGGCGGGAAATTGCTAGCGAGAAAGTTGAGAACACTGGCTTTGCTACCACTGTTCAACGGATCTTCGTCATCATGCCCCATTACAAGGGCAGGGGGAGGGAGGGAAATTGGAGGTACGTGTCGCTAAGACCAGATACTTCAGTACAGGGGTGGGGAAACTTTTTTTTATGTTCAAGTTACTGGAGAAATAACTCATTTTTGTTGCGTAACGGTATTTTCTTTGTATTCTTCGTATAACAGATCGGCAGTATATAGATATACAGGATGGGAGGGAAGCTAATTCACAGAGGTAATGAATGAAGTCAATGAGAACAAGTTTTGTCAAAGAAGTTTTTTGATACGACCAATAGTTTTAAAAATATGACGTGTTGTAACGCTGCAAAGAGTAGCAGCGCTCCTTGAGGTTATTGCTTCGCAGTGGGAATGAGTGTAACTCTAATCATCCACTCCGGAAGACTTGCGAAAGGAAAATGTAAACAAAAACGTCTCACCATATGAAGGGTACACGGGAATAACGATCAAGGTCCATTTTAGAAAGTTTCGAGAAAAACGAATTTTAAAGTTTAAGCACTTAATACTTTGTTATGTGTGTATTTAATAGAAATTGACGTAGTGGAATGTCACGAACGATGATTTCTTATTACTAGCTAGACCACATGATAGTACTTCTTTTCCAATATAAGATAGCATTATTAACTCATTTTCGATTTTTGATGGACCTTGATCGTTTTTCCCGTGTACCCTTCATATACGTTTCGATCAAGTTACTGTACATATGTAACACTTAGCACATTTTTTTTAGTTGGTTATTTAACGACGCTGTATCAACTAAGTATAAGACTAAGTATATGATTATGTCTTGTGACCAGAATATTGTACGAAATGGAACTATAAAAGTTGGAGATTTATACTTCGAAGAGGTGGAAAAATTCAAATATCTTGGAGCAACACTAACAAATATAAATGATACTCGGGAGGAAATTAAACGCTGAATAAATATGGGAAATGTCTGTTATTATTCGGTTGAGAAGCTCTTGTCGTCTAGTCTGCTGTCAAAAAATCTTACAGTTAGAATTTATAAAATAGTTATATTACCGGTTGTTCTGTATGGCTGTGAAACTTGGACTCTCAGTTTGAGATAGGAACAGAGATAGAAGGTTTTTGAGAATAAGATACGCAATACTCCTGGAGTTTGGGATCGTGTTCACAGGTCAATGAGACATCGATGTGAGGTCTGTATTCAAGCAGGAGGTGGACATTTTGAAAATCTTCTGTAATGACAACGACCTGCGGAAAGAAAAACGTTCCGGTGAATTTCAATGATGTGAAGGCCATAAACTCGGAAATGAAGCATTTCCGGACACATGTTGTAATGAACTATTTTGATTGTCTACATGTGGGAAATACATACCTGAAATTATGCCCCATATTTTTGAAACACCCTGTATAATACGGTAAGTGGGTGTGTGTGTGTGTGTGTGTATATATATATATATATATATATATATATATATATATATATATAGACAGACAATAACTTATAAACACGGAAGCTTAAAATTTGTCTACTGTCATACATACTGTGACACGGTACACGAGAGTAGGCCAACAAACGGGAACACAGTAGGTAGAACTAAAAATCAACGGAGTTACGCAATAATAGACCAACCGACAATGTGAAAAAAAAAAAAAAAAAAAATATTTGCAGAAATCTGTTGAAGGCAGGCTAATTTAACTCGGAAAAAATCAAGAATGCGATATCTGAATTTTGCTGCTATTTATAAGCAAAAATTCGTTTATTGCATAAAATTCATTTATTTATTTTGCTTTGCAATATTAATTCAACTGTCGGTCTCTTATCAAAAAATCGGTTAGCCTTTTTTTTTGGTATTATTTGTGTTAGTTTTTTTTTTATAATAGTGTGAAAGTTACAATACTTCTTGCATAAAATGTTTGATTAAAAAAAAAAAACAGATTTATTTCAATGGCCAATATCTCGAAACAGGTTTTTGGCGCTTGGTCTCTTATTACGTAACTCCGTCCAAATGAGAGGGATTCAATCCGGCATCGGAGTTTGAATCCGATGTGGCTTAGTGGATAAAACGACAGCACGTAAAGCTGGAAATCTTGGTTCGAGTCCCGGTGCCGGAGAGAATTTTTGTGCGTCCTACCTATTCTTCACCATATGGAAACGCAGAATTACTGCACCGAAACTCCATATATACTTTGGTACATCATAGTAATATATTAAAATCTGTTGCTTTTTCCGCCCGTTGTGGTCGATTTCTTTACCGACTAGCGTCCACAGAAATCATGTCGAGGGCCTCAAATGGCCTTCGCGCAGGATTTTCTCACCCCTGGCTTGGCCGAATCAGCAAACAAGTTCAGCCCAATTGCGAGAAAATTGCATTCAGTACGGTCTATTAATGGAAAGCTTAAAAAAATAATATAAGCAGTATTTATAATGCTGGTTTATCAAGAACAATAAATCAATAATGTATAGCAGTTAAGTGAAATTCCATTATAACGCCTCTTTTGTACATTTAATTCTGATTCAACTGATAGAACGCTACAGGGAACGGGCAGGACTTGATGAAGAGTAATGGTTTCCTATCCCGGAGCTCTGGGGTTCGATCTTTTGAGAGATAAAGAAGTGGATCGCAATTTTGGTCGTCTTTATGTAAAATACGCGCTGGTACAAACAGGTTCGCAGCAAAGATTGTGAACAATTTGGTAGCCTTGGATTCGACACCCTGGGCCAGAAACTAAGAGATTTATGTTAATCGTTCCAACTGCCTCGCCACGTTTCAAGAAAAATCAATTTCTCCAGAAGTTCTGCAAATCGATGTAAACAACAAGACAGACAAAAATAAAATTAAAATTGAGAGTGAATACAGATTAAAATGTGTTAAATATCTTTAAATGCAAACTATAAAACCAATACAATTTTTTTATGCATAAGTAGATACATACATATAGTGAGGGTCACATAAGAATAGTTCCTAAACAGCAAATATTACCGCCTTGTCAGTGATGCCAACTGTTACCAGATATCACACAATCCTTCGTACTAAATGACTTATTTACTTACCGTACTTTATGTTGGAAGGTTATTCTAAATAATTCAATAATTTGTAACATATTTTCGTAGGAAAACTAAAGGAAAAAGGATCAACATGTCAAGTATTTTGTCTGGCAATACGAAATTCATTGGTTTGACTAAACAATTGACTCACGAGACCGAACCTAAAAATGTATTTTGTTTGACCACATGAAATAATTAGTACAGTGAAACCTGTTCAAGACGGAAGTGACATGGTCCTATTTTTTTTCCGTTGTGGACAGGTTTCCGTATTATTCAGGTGTGACATTAAAATGGAATATTTTGTCATTCATATACATGAAAAACAAAATGGCATGCCGCAAACTGCAAGAAGTACAAAATATTCCATTCAACATTACTCACTTTAAATCAGTTTTCTGTCGCTTATTCCATTGGTGAATCATCTTGATTAAAATCTCATTTTCTGTATAAATATTATCGTAACTCACTCATTAGTCATTAAACATTACTAAAGTTTACTAATCTCATTCTATTTAATATCTAACACTATACTCTAATACTGTACTGCATATCACTGCACATTACTAATTAATTGGACTAGAAGCCATCTATTAGAAGCCTTGAATTCTGGTTTATTTAATTTCTTTCCCAGTTCAATAGCTTGCTTTGCAGAATAGATCCAGAAATTGGCTTGTTCTTTGAAAGATCATGAAGAACTCACTCTCACAACAGTTCATTTATTTCCACATAAACAGTTGCTTTCTGGTTCCTTTTGAGTCACCAATATTGACTGCATGCCACTCATTCATTATAATCTTTATTTTTAGAGTGTCACACCTGAGTTTTCTACAACTGTATTTCAATATTATTTCACATAGACTTTGTTTCTAATTTTCTTTTATCTCGATAACTTTTACTTCATAACTTAATGTTAATGCCACATTTTATGCAACTTTTTTTTTTACCTGGAAATCACTACATTTGCGCTCTGTTTAGCTACGACAGTATACGGGTGTGAAGCATTGAAAATCTTTGAAGGGACTCGTCTGCCTAGTCAACAGGGTAATAAAATTTATGACCGACAGGCCAACACACCCTCGTACCCTCTAGAATTTTGCAAAGAAAACTGGTTTTTATCGTAGTGACCTAAATATATTTCGTATATTCCTTGAAATTACACGCTGTTTCAAAATGTAGTTACAAAATATAGTGTATCCAAAATATTGTTTCCGTTTTGAACAGTAGCAGACAGTTTCCGTTTCCGCGTTGGACAGTTTCCGTTTTATTCAGGATAAATTACACATAATACATACAAATTTCGCCAGGACCAATAAATTGTTCCGAAATAGACAGGATTCCGGATTATTCAGGTTCCGATTTGAAATGGTTTCACTGTACTAACTCCGAAAACTTACCCGACTATAGTCTTGAATTATAACCACAATACTACACATAAAATAACTATTATGCATTAATATTAATACTGATATTAATTATCAGTATGTTCAAATTTCATTAGTTTCCAGTAACAGGTTCAGAAATCTAGCACAATTTCAATTTCATGGAACTTCAGTACCCGACAAATATTGTCGATATTTGTCTCAGCTGCCAACATACTAGTTACAAAATCACTACCATTTTGTAGTATTTGTCAGTATCGAAATTCGAAACAAGTTGGCAAAAGAAAATTCAACCTGCAAACTAGAAAATCACCACAATCCACTAGCACATGTAGTCGTAGTAATGGAGGAAAAATAGTTAGGTTCCAACCTTAGGATATGAAGTAAGCTGACCCGAGCTATACATACACATACGATGTGCATACGATTCATCTGCAATACTCGTAAATTTAACCATATAACACCTTCCCTCCAGTTACTTTCATGGGTGCGTCTGAAGGAACGAAGAACAATACATTCACTGTCTCTTCTGTTTAGAATCATGCATACTTCTACTCCGAATTATCTGTTATCGCGCTTTCAGTTTCTTACAACTCTTCGAAACTAGCATCAAGCACTTCTTTCTATCCCTCATCATCGAACGTCTTTAGACTCATCTTCCTATACTGTAGAAATACCTCGCCTCTTGAATTCGTTACCTAATGACGTCAGGGACTGCCGGACTTTATCACAATTCAAAATTAAATTGGAAAATTTTGTCTCAGTTAATGTTTTTAGGTATTGCTAGAAGTATTGATTTGTGTTCTTTTTCTTTTTCTTTTTTAATCTAGATTAAAATTGCAAGTTTCTTGTTTATGTTAGTTAATTAGTTGGGATACAATTAATTACGATACTTAATCACTCATTTAAAGTTTGTGTGACTGCAACCTGTGTATATTTTTGTGTGGCTTTACTTTGTTTTTAGTGTTTTTTTCCTCTCTCTCTCTCTCTTTATTTCTTGTGTAGCTTTACTTTGTATATAGTGTATTTTTTTTCACTGTTTATTTCTATTATTGCATTTTATTCTTGGTGTTGTGGAAGAGAAGGCCTGATGGCCTTAACTACACCAGAATAAATAAATAAATACATATACGAGTACACATACATACATACATACATACATACATACATACATACATACATACATACATACGAGTGACGTCGATCTACAGATCTGTTACGACAAGGTCCCGATGAGTGAAGTAAGGAACCAGCTAGCGGCCATATCCAAAGGAAAATGAGAAAGTGAATGGTCAACTACTTCCAAACGTACTCTAACCAAGGCGTTCTTCCCTAGTGTCCACGAAAGATTGAAATTGAAGATAGAAGTAACTCCTAACTTGACGACTCTGTTGACCGGACATGGAAGACTCCACGCATATTTTCATCGATTTAAAATCAAGAATAGTGCGACATGTGTCTGTGGGGATGGGGATCAGACAGTGGCTCATATTATTTATGACTGCACGAAATTAGGAAAGGAAAGAGGAACACTAATCCAGTCTATACATAAAAGTGGTGGCAAGTGGCCTGTGGACAAGATAAAATTAGTGAAAAGTTATGTAAAATATTTTATAAAATTTGCAAATAGTATAGACTTTGAACAACTACAGGCTGGCTAGTATATAAGGATAAGTTATTTGGGAAGACAAAGAGGTTAAAAGTCAGAATTAAATGATAAGGGTCCAAAATAGGTTACTTATATTCTGTAAATAAGCTAGAATATTAGAGGGTATAATTTATCTGAAAATAGGCTCATCAAAAATATAGCAAATATGTAAATACTGTAAATATTTAAATGCTAGAATATGTAAACAGATTCTTGTACATCATAGGTTAGGAATAGGAAAATAAGTTAGATTAAGAAGTACCAATATTATCTTGGCAGTGACACATAGTAGATGAACTACACTAATCCATATTTAATCTAGAACGGCAACATTATAATATATAATGTAAATGGATTATGTACTTGAAGGTAAACCTAGGCATGTAGTATTAATTCTCATTTGTAATGGAACATGCTGCTCAAAAAAAAAGATACATACATAACTTACATAACATACATAACACACATACATACATACATAGATACATACATACATACACGCACATATACATACATACACGCATACACACATACATACATACATACATACACGCACACATACATACACGCATACACACATACATACATACATAGATATATACATACATACACGCATACATACATACATACATACATACATACATACATACACGCATACATACATACACGCATACATACATACATACACGCATACATACACACATACATACACGCATACATACATACATACATACATACATACATACATACATACATACATACACACATACACGCATACATACATACATACACATATACACGCATACATACACACATGCACACATACATACATGCATACATACACACATACATGCATACATACATACACGCATACATACATACACGCATACATACATACACGCATGCATACATACATACATACATACACGCACACATACATACATACACACATACATACATACACGGATACATACATACACACATACATGCACGGATACATACATACACACATACATACATACATACATACATACATACATACATACATACATACATACATACATACATACATACATACATACATACATACATACATACATACATACATACATACATACATACATACACATGCACATAGAGAATGGTTATTACTAGTACTTTTATTATTTTGTTGAGTTTAATAAAAGCGGGTCATTACTTAGCAACTGCACGATTTCCCATGTGGACATAATACACGTATATGTATACATATTATATTTTTTTGTGCCGAAAGAATTGTGCAGTGCGGATACAACTATTGTTTCAACTGCATTTAAAATTTATTCGTCTACAAACACACAGAGGCGGGCGGACTCTAATCAAAATAACTGCAGCCACTGCGACGTCCACTCTTTTGTTTTTGCAATTTATTTAATGCCATATACCTAGCCTCCTATTCAAACAAATGCTGCATTTTGCGAATGAGCCGGGTGTTCGCTCATGCAGGATTTTTTGAAGACCGAGACTGCATATCATTGAATTATGCACCGTCACTAATTCACAGCCCACACTGTCTGTCTCGTTACCTGGCCACTACTGGCTGCGTTTCCAAATGCCACGTACAGGAGCGCCCTCTGGCATTACTCTAACCAAGTGCGTAATAATAACATTTCATGAATGAGGTCGAAGTTCCCGCCACTAATACACTTCCATAACTTCACACAAGATGTTACCATGATACGACTCTGAAGAAAAGCTCGAAATGTACTGTACTACATAATTTAGAAAGCACACTTGGCTTTATATACGTTACAAGACGATATAACGTATATGTGTCTAGGAATACCCTCACCTCCAAACTCTCCTGGACCGAAGTAGCTAAAGAAACCTGGAGGAAATATAACGCAGCCACCAGAGCAATAAGCTACCTAAGTGGCATCAATCGACCCGGTTGTATAACCGAAACACTCCTCCACCTATACAAAGCATTGGTTAGATCCCTATGCATACATCCCTCCATTTTCCTCACACAAGCCCCTCCAACGACCCAATCAAAATTCGAAGCCCGCGAAAGAAGAATTCTCCGCCAAATCTTCCACCTGCACAGACGCACCAGAAACAACACAGCTTACACTACGACAAAAACGAAGCCACTCTTCACACACCTAAACAACATAAACAGGAAATACACACATTCGGCAGTAAATCGCGTATATACACAACATATCTTCGCAAATCCACCGAACACAAACGACAGAACAACACTGGAGAAACTCCTCTACAACTACCACCAGCCCCCACCACCAAACTAAAACACACAAACAAAACCGCAAACACTATTGGAAATTTGAATACTGTCTGAGAGGACACACGACAGCAACAGAGAGGCAGATCAATAAAATAACACCACACCATGAAAGTCTCCATAACGATTCAGACGCTTCTGCCACCGGAAGGGGAAACTTAACAATCTCAAAAAAAAAAAAAAAAAAAAGTGTGTATGTATGAATGTACAGTGTTCTGCCCAAGAGTAGGTGTTTAATTGCAAACCCAGCACGTCCCATTCTTCCCAATTTCTTGCTTTCCTCTTAATCTCCCCATATAATACCTTAACGTTGTCTATCAACTGATATCCTTTACCCCGAACTCTTGTCCCGTTCACCATTACTTAAGTATTGCAAATTAACAAATTAGGCCTGCACCAAAATAAAAGGAACCAATCATTGCACTCACACACCTACTGGCACTTATGCCAGAAATAGTGTCATATGTGTAAATATATATTTATTATTATTATTATTATTATTATTATTATTATTTATGTACAATGGCTGGAGAGGGCATCCTGCGCATATAAGACCCTAAAACGGCCTCTGGCTCAAAGCCAGAAAAGTCAATAAACAACAACAACAACAACGTAGCGCACAAATTAAAAATAGGTACCAAACCAGTCAAGAACTTGAGAAGTCCCAATGTTATATTCAAGGATTCTTCACTGATTAAATTTCCAACTTCTTTACCGGGTTAATACGAGCCAAAGCCTTTGGACAATGAAGCACAAGACTTCGAAACTAGTCAAGCAATTAATATTAGAGGAGAAAAATTCGCTCCGGTACCGGGGATCGAACCCGGGTCCTTGGTTCTACGTACCAAGCGCTCTAACCATTGAGCTACGCCGAAGTTCAATCCACAGCACCGGATCGAATCCCTCTTCTCTAGTGTTTTTCCCTTTGTGGCCTGACTCCAATTTCGACATTTATGTTGACATTTATATTAAGTCAACTGCCATTATACAAGGAGCGCACTCAGTTGAGTGACTTGGTGGCCGAGATTCCACAGTAATATGCACAGTAATCTGTACAGTAATATGCAATGTTGCTCGAATAATCTACGTAAAGATTAATTAATTTTTTGGTCCTGGACAAAAAAAAAATTAATCTTTACGTAGATTAGTCAAGCAAGGTAAATCCTAAATATTAACACGGTAAAGAGGTTGGAAATTTAATCAGTGATATAGAAAAATGAAGAATTGGATTCTGCATTAAAAACCAACAAGCAACGTAACCAAGCAACCAAATAACAAACAAAACACGGAACCAACCAACCAACCAATTAAGAAACAAAACATACAAGCAAAGAAGTATTGCAACTAACCAACCAACCAAGAAACCAAAAAAGCTAGTAAGAAACCAACAAACCAAACAAACAACAACCAGCAAACAAAACAAATAAGCAACTAAACAATGAAGTAACCAACCAACTAACCAAGAAATGTAACAACTAAATAAGCAAGCAAGCAAACAACCAACCAACCAACCAACCAACCAACCAAGAAACCAAAAAAAGCTAGTAAGAAACCAACCAACCAACCAACCAACCAACCAACCAACCAACCAACCAACCAACCAACCAACAAATCAAACAAGCAAACCACCAAAAATCAATGAACCAAACAAGCAACGAACCAATCAATCAATCAATTAATCAACTCACAAGTCAAACAACCAACAAACCTACCAACAAACAAATCAATGAACCAACCAGGCGAACCAAACCAAATGAAACCAAATCAATCAATCCACCAAACAACCAACCAAAGCAATCAACCAAGTAAACCGAGAACCAAGCAAACAAACAAGCAAGCATACCAACCAAATGTAACATTGTAAAATTCCTTTGTGCGAGATCGTGCGTATTTACTTGTTTTCCGCACAGAACCAATACGCGGTAAGTGTGAAATACCACATTCAGTATTCCCAACGTAACACACATAACAATTTCCCTCTTCTTACCGCTTAAGCGCGACATTCATTTTGCTGCTTTAGGCTTTTAACATATTATTTTTAGAGACGTTTAACATAGTGATAATTACAAATTGGAAACTTACCACTGCAATTTCACCTAAATTGCAATGTTAATTATTGTTTTTAAATATTTGCAAAAATTAAGTAAAGTCTACTACTCCACGAAAGCTATTGTATTCCTGATACAAGTAACATTACGGAAGCCGTGAAAAAATCAACAAGACTCCAGATGCCGATGTTATTACTGCAATATGTTATATAAATAATATTGTTAAAATATTAAAATGAAAAATAAATCATTACATAACCTTACCGTTTGTTTTAAGTTCGCATTTATAGACTGGGGGAAAAAAAAGACAGACGTATATCACGGCCTGCTGGAGTATAGATATTTTTGTTTTCTAAAGTTGCCGTCATTAAACAGAAACCAAGATGGAGATTTCATTGCAACTAATTAGAAATTCGTCTTTCAGGTGTGTAATAAACGATCTTTGCACAAAATAATGTACGATACACGAGCGGTATGTTTGTTTTCATGTTCTCAGAAATTAAAAAAGCTCAACTACGTTTCGCTTTTTCAATCTTTTCCTCGAACATGAAAACGTCAACATACCGCTCTTGTAACGTATATTACTATTATAGAATGAAAAGTTACATTTCTTCGTATCAAATTTCTGTAAATTTAAAGAACAAAACTGTAATTATTTCAATGTTTCATTATTACAATACATAACCCTCTTAAATTGACTGAGCATATTGAGAATTAAATCAATGGCTTTTCCAAAACACGTTATGAAATGTTTCATGTAAAACAATTTTTATCTCGAAAAGAGAGCAAAAACGAGCAAAATTGTATAGAAATTTTTTGTTTGAAATATCTCAAAGAATAACCCCTGAAATTAATGCCACTACTTGCGGTTGACCTTGTGTATAACGCTGAGCCACTATGGCTGTTATAGTACGAGTATTACAATTCAACAAAATTGCATTTCTTTTTCCGTACTTGAAAACAACAAAAATCAGGACTCGACTTAAGAATAATTATCAATTCAATATATTTTTAAGCGTAACTTGAAGGTAAGATACAATGAGAAATACAGGTTGTTTCTTATAGCATTTACGCACTCACACTACTATCTCTGTCTGATAAGGCATTGGAGGGAAGTACAACTTCCTTTTACTTCCCGTAAGCAAATCGTATCTCGACTTTTCAATGAGCCATTCAATATGAAAAACTGACTAAGATTATAATGGCCGAGGCGTAGATGGGAGGATAATATTAAATGGATTTGAGGGAGATGGGGTATGATTGTAGACACTGGATTAATTTTGCTCAGGATAGGGTCCGATGGCGGGGTTATGTGGGGCGGCAATGAACCTCCGAGTTCCTTAAATGCCGTAAGTAAGTCCTACGAATGTTTTCAGTATTGCTTAGTCCAGTTCAAAGTCTGTTTCCCTACCCTGTTGCAAGCAAGTTTTGAGAACAATTCTTGGAGATCCTTTGTAGGCGCTGATAACCTTGACCGACCCACCCGGGTCTGGCGGATCAAAGTTCGTAGCCCGTGAATGCCCATTCCTCCCACTATTCACGCGCGGGATGTGTGCTCAACAGACTGTTGATTCTGGGGCGAGGATTTATACAGGGACATCATTTTATTTTTACTTCAATTTTTATTGTACCTGAGTTTTTGAATGTACTTCACTCCCACCCCTTCAACCGTCTTCCACACAGATCCAAGACCGCATATACAGTCATAGTAGCCACAGTACGTTCCAAAAATATGTTCGCATTTTCCAGTGACGAAAGAGCTTTCAATATTGAATCATTTTCGCACAGGTAATGTCGTCTATTTGCCTACGTCGTATCCCGGTTTCCCCAACCAGCTTTTATTCGCCAGCTAGTGGCTGGGCTGTCTTAGCTCTTTTCTGAGAACATTCATTTCTGTTAGGAATTGGACGTCTACGTAATATTATACAACTGTTTAAAATAACTTAAATAAAAGGGCCTCGTTAAGTAATTAACTGTCACGTGATTTCCCTCCTTTCTACGACCCTACGACATAACCACTTGGACGAACAGTAGATAGTATGTCTGAGTAATTTTATCTTTTCGGGCAGAAGTGAAGATTGAATTTACAGTACGTAAGGTACTCTTTTATAGAGTAGGTACAGAATTATTTCAACATGAGTTTCTAGTACGAAGAACGAAACTGGTAATTGGAATTAAGTACAATATGCTATAGTCCGATAATATGCACATTAGAACTGAAACCTGTATCAAAATGTGTTTAATATCCATATTATGATTATTTTTCAATTTAACTTCATTCTCTATATTGTACGCTAATGTGCTGTAGACACTATAATATACACTGCATAATGAATACGTCCACATGGACAGCTCAGTTCGTGAGTAAAAACGCTCATTGTTAATACTGTACTGTATTTTGATTAAACAAAAACCTAATGAAAATGAATAAACTCAAAAGCGCAATATTTCCTAGTTTACATAAATGGATGAACTACTTTTCTTCCCTCCTATACCTAGTAAGGTGATTTGTTTGTATATTACGTCAGTATCATCGAACTCCAGTCGTGGAAGGGGATGGCGTTGATCCAGAGGTATAGCCAAGTTAATATTAAAAATGTTAGTAAAAATAAAATGATGTCCCTGTATATACTTGATGCTTGAAATTTAAATAATGTTAGGCGACTGATATACTTACAAAACTTTTATTTATCTACTTATTTACTTACTTATTAATTAATTAATTTATAGATTTACTTAATTATTTGTTTACTTATTTATTTATTGATTTAATAAATTAATTTCTTGCAAATCTAGTCTTTCAGGTAAAGCTTCCTGTAAAGCAGATTTGAATAATTTAAAGGGAAAAATTGTTCCGGGGCCGGGTATCGATCCCGGGACCTCTGGTTGAACGTACCAGCGCTCTGCCAACTGAGCTACCCGGGAACTCCACCCGACACCGTCTCAACCTTTCCCTTTATATCCACACAACTCGCGTGGGCTGACGAAACGCCAGAGACCCACATCGACTGCACATAATATATACGTCACTGTGTACGTTAACAGAAAACCACAATTCCAAGTCACACAGAGTTTGTGTGCACTCGATGTGGGTCTCTGGCGTTTTGTCAGCCCACGCGAGTTGTGTGGATAATAAATAAATAAATTTAACGACGCTCGCAACTGCAGAGGTTATATAAGCGTCGCCGGATGTGCCAGAATTTTGTGCCGCAGGATTTCTTTTACATGCCAGTAAATCTACTGACATAAGCCTGTCGCATTTAAGCGCACTTAAATGCCATCTATCTGGCCCGCAACCTTGGGCATAGAAGGGCAGCGCTATATCAACTCGCCAACCAGGTCGACGCTATCAGTCTGTCTGTGTGGAGCCATTTCTTCTTAAATACTGGTCGGATGGTGGTTATATTTAACATTTATGAGTAAATTTATCAGAGAATTATGCACGTGAAATATAATGATTTTTGAAGATTAATGAACATACTAATGAACCAACAAGACTACATAATAGGCCTACACACTATAAAATACATAGCACACGAGAATGGGTAGCCTACAACCGCAACAAACAAACAAACAAGACAAGAAACATCAAAGAAGGGTAAAACATAATCTCAAGAAACAGAGAAATACAACATAAAATACAGAACAAAAGAAAAAAACACTATACTAACATAAGAAAACAAAAACACACCCAAGATCGCATCTTCATTCAGGAAATTAAATTACAACACTGCATACAGAATACAAAATACACAACAAAATTATCTCAACACTCAAACAAATAGGCCTACACCATGACAGGTGTTTACAAATTAACATGCAATAGTTGATTTATACATCGGGCATACAGAGAGATCTCTTCAATCACGACACAAGGAACACATCACAACCAACAAAATCACACAATACTGACACATAACGCAGAACATATCACCAACACCAACTACAATTACGGTAACATAGGAACAGACATGAAAATTCTAGACACTGAACCGAAAACCAGAAACTGAACACACCAGAACAATATGAAATAAATAGACAAAAAAGGACAAACCCACAACATATCCTTAACACAATTAAATTTCAGAACGCACATCCTATTTTATACAATACTAACGATCATAAACGTACCCAATACCAAGTAACCAAAAGAAGAAACCGAAAAAAAAGGACTTCATGAAAAACCTGAAGATGGCCAACATCAAGTCAAATCTAGTCATTAACTAAGGTAAATCACCATCATAGTTTTAATTAACACAGAAAAGTTGTTTGTATAAGAAATTTACAAACTCTTCAATAATTTTCTTTGTAAAAATTTAGTAGGTTTCAATAGCCTACACGTAGGCCTATAAAAATTATCTTAGGCGATATCGCAAGAGGTTTTTATTTTATCCATAAACACGAGTTAATTTATGAAATGAAAATCTTGCGTCATAATTAATAATTTTTTTATTTCATAACATTGCCATACTTTTCCATATATTTCGTACAATAAAAGAGTAAGCCTATAGGGATCAATGTTTTGAAAACACATATAGTAATAATTTATTTTGAAGCTGTGAACGTTGAATTGGGAGTGGAGAGAGAGATCCGAACTATTAGAATCGTTACACTCCCCCCCCCCACCACACACACACACACACACACATACGTACATACACAACTCTGCGGAATGAAACGGAGCGGAGTAATGCTGTGAATGAATGTTGATGTCATAAGATGTCATAAGGTCACACACGTGGGTACTCGTATCTCTATTGGTTAGCTCTCACAACACAAACCATAACATTTATATACATATATTTATACTACCCTAGTTACAAAATTAGTTCACTGTTAATCTCCTGGTCTTTTAATCCCTCCATACAGGAAATAACATACACAGGAGAGCGCATGGTTTTTAAACCGACATTATAACGGTAATATTATCTATCTACTTCGCTCCAATAGTAAGCACATTCCTTTCACGGTTGATCTCCTGGTTGGAGAACAGTATCTACTTCGCTTCAATAGATGAAGCAATAGTAAGCACATTCCTTTCACGGTTGATCTCCTGGTTGGAGAACAGTATCTAATTGGCTCCAATAGATGAAGCAATAGTAAGCAGTCCACACCTGTGGAGTAACGGTCAGCGCGTCTGGCCGCGAAACCAGGTGGCCCGGGTTCGAATCCCGGTCGGGGCAAGTTATCTGGTTGAGGTTTTTTCCGGGGTTTTCCCTCAACCCAATACGAGCAAATGCTGGGTAACTTTCGGTACTGGACCCCGGACTCATTTCACTGGGATTATCACCTTCATATCATTCAGACACTAAATAACCTAGATGTTGATACAGCGTCGTAAAATAACCCAATAAAATAAAAAAAAATAGTAAGCACATTCCTTTCAAGGTTGATCTGGTTGGAGAACAGTACCTACTTCGCTCCAATAGATGAAGCAATAGTAAGCACATTCCTTTCACGGTTGATTTCCTGGTTGGAGAACTGTATCTACTTGGCTCCAATAGATGAAGCAATAGTAAGCACATTCCTTTCACGGTTGATTTCCTGGTTGGAGAACAGTATCTACTTGGCTCCAATAGATGAAGCAATAGTAAGCACATTCCTTTCACGGTTGATTTCCTGGTTGGAGAACAGTATCTACTTGGCTCCAATAGATGAAGCAATAGTGAGCACATTCCTTTCACGGTTGATTTCCTGGTTGGAGAACAGTATCTACTGCGCTGCAATAGATGAAGCAATAGTAAGCACATTCCTTTCACGGTTGATTTCCTGGTTGGAGAACAGTATCTACTTGGCTCCAATAGATGAAGCAATAGTGAGCACATTCCTTTCACGGTTGATTTCCTGGTTGGAGAACAGTATCTACTTCGCTCCAATAGATGAAGCAATAGTAAGCACATTCCTTTCACGATTGATCTCCTGGTTGGAGAACAGTAGGCCTACACAAACCTCCAACTGGAATCAAACAAATCTACCCATTATCACCAGCAAACTCAGGCGCGGTTTGTCGTAATCATAACTCTCCCTCAGTCATCATCACTATATACCACACATCCAGATTCAGTATTATGAAACCCAGTTCATGTTAGAACCTTGTCAGCATGGGATTGTTGCATGCATCATATTAGTAATAGAGATGGGTAAAAAATAACACAACAGTTATTTTGGAACTGTTCCGGTCTCGGAACTGTTGCAAAAATGAACAGTAGGTCGGAACCTCCTGTTCCGAAATAACAGTGTTCCGACTCCGAGCTGCTCACTTGCCAACTGTTGCGGGCTCGCAGTACCGCGTGGCACAAGGTATGTTCCGACTCCCTCGGAACTGTTGCAAAAATGAACAGTAGGTCGGAACCTCCTGTTCCGAAATAGCAGTGTTCCGACTCCGAGCTGCTCACTTGCCCAGCTGTTGCGGGCTCGCAGTACCGCGTTGCACAAGGTATGTTCCGACTCCGAGATAACAGTCGGAACGTCGGAGCTTGTTCCGATGAACCAACGACAGCTGCAGTTACACTGTACTTGAAACTCTCACGTGGTTGGAGGGGGGCGCATGGAAATTGAAATCCTTGCGGTGGCGCGAACTTTAATATCAACATTTGTAAGACTGGCCAATCATCTGTAATGTTATAGTAAGTATTCAATAATCTGTAATATTGATTCCCGTTTTCTGGTTTATTTCACCATTAGTTGACTAATTCTGTTTTATAAACATTCTACGAAGTCATAAAGTACGCATACTATTATTAATTCATTGATCAGCTGATTCTATACAAAGGTTAAAGTCGTAAATGGTAATGAGTGGTTTAGTTACAATGTCTGTATGTCGTTTGTTGAGGTTAAGTCTGACAAGCACAAGTTTTTGTGCTATCTTCTCTATTATCAAAGAACGACAAAAATGTTGTAGCATTATTTGTTGGAAACTACCCATATAAGTACTGATTTGGAGAGCGAGGTTTAATGCGAAGTTTAAATTACACTTTGGTAAAGATGCGATTCCAACATTTTACTAACCCACTGCGGGGTTTCCAGGTTTCAGTACTGCCAATATATATATTTTTTATTTATGAAATTGTAATATTTATTATTATTATTATTATTATTATTATTATTATTATTATTATTATTATTATTATTATTATTATTATAACTGCGCATTAAGAAAAGTAAAAATAAAAATTAATGATTTGTTTTTTTTTTATTATGTAATAGAGAGAACAGAAATTACATACCATATGTTTTAAATGTTATGTTATTTTTTTTTAGTTGGCTACCATGTCTTTATAACTTTATGTACGAAAACAAAGTGTTGTATTCTGTCCTTGTAGTCAACAGCTGTGTAATTACTAACATTAAGCTTTTGAGTTCTGTCCGCATGCACAGCAATTTTCCAAAATCGATTCGAATGTGCATTGCAGTGCCATCTATAGATAAGAATGTGTACTATGTCATGCCTATGAGTGTGAGCTGCATGGTGTTATTTGTCTATGGTGAAGAGGGAGGGTACTGTACCGTTCGTTTGAACGACTCCGACTCATCACCACTGGTGACTGTTATTTCGGAACTGTTATTTGGAACATAGTATTTTTTCGGAACCGGAACCGTCGGAACTGTTCCGGGAAAAGAACAACTTCGCCCATCACTAATTAGTAACCTTGTACAGCAAGTTACAAATGATCCGGAAGGCGGTATCATCAGTTGTGACTGCTCGTATGACCCGTGTTGTAGGGTCCTGTGGAGGTCACAGCGCACAGAGCGGCCATTCACAGATGACAATGTCTGCTGTGCTGTTCCTTATCTGAAATCAAGCCCCACTTCTCGTTTCATAAACCATCTCCCACGTGTTTACTTCACATGAACTGACACTCAATGCTACAACTTACGCTTATCATGCCACAAACCCGGATTTGAACACGGGCGTTAACTGCTGTCACATTTGTGGGGGGACAAAATACAGTGAGGAGGGTTCACCTTGCGAGTTTCCTCTTCGAATTAAAAACTACAAACTTAAGGGGACATGTACAGGAAAGGGAGAAATCATTATAATTCTGCTAAAATTTAAGTGGGGTTGCCTGTTCGAAACCTAGTTACGCAGCGAGCCTTAAGTCTCGTTCACAATTTTCAAGTAACTTGAATTCAAGTCAATTGATTCGACGAACTTGAAAAGTGTGAACTATGTTTCAAGTTGACTTGAAGTCAAGTAACGGCTTGAATTGAAGTTTCAAGTGAAGTTGAATCCCTTTCTATTTTTTACTTGACTTGAATGGACGCTGTGAAACGTACAGCAGAGTTCGTACAGGTCAGTTTCTGTCAGATGCATTTCCAATTCACTGTGGGCTAAAGCAAAGAGATGCACTATCACCTTTACTTTTTAACTTTGCTCTAGAGTATGCCATTAGGAAAGTCCAGGATAACAGAGAGGGTTTGGATTTGAACGGGTTACATCAGCTGCTTGTCTATGCGGATGACGTGAATATGTTAGGAGAAAATCCACAAACGATTAAGGAAAACACGGGAATTTTAATGGAAGCAAGTGAAGCGATAGGTTTGGAAGTAAATCCCGAAAAGACAAAGTATATGATTATGTCTCGTGACGAGAATATTGTACGAAATGGAAATATAAAAATTGGAAATTTATCTTTTGAAGAGGTTAAGAAGTTCAAATATCTTGGAGCAACAGTAACAAATATAAACAATACTCGGGAGGAAATTCAACACTGAATAAATATGGGAAATGCAGTTATTATTCGGTTGAGAAACTTTTATCATTCAGTCTGCTGTCAAAAAATCTGAAAGTTAGAATTTATAAAACAGTTATATTGCCGGTTGTTCTTTATGGTTATGAAACTTGGACTCTCACTTTGAGAGAGGAACATAGGTTAATGGTGTTTGAGAATAAGATGCTTAGGAAAATATCTGGGGCTAAGGGGGATGAAGTTACAGGAGAATGGAGAAAGTTACACAAGTCAACTGACATAATTAGGAACATTAAATCCAGACGTTTGAGATGGGCAGGGCATGTAGCACGTATGGGCGAATCCAGAAATGCATATAGAGTGTTAGTTGGAGGCCGGAGGGAAAAAGACCTTTAGGGAGGCCGAGTCGTAGATGGGAAGATAATATTAAAATGGATTTGAGGGAGGTGGGATATGATGATAGAGAATGTATTAATCTTGCTCAGGATAGGGACCAATGGCGGGCTTATGTGAGGGCGGCAACGAATCTCCTGGTTCCTTAAAAGCCAGTAAGTAAGTAAGTATGAATGGACACTTGAAACAACTTGAAGAGTGTGAACGTCACTTGATAACTTGAATTCAAGGAGAAAAGCGCGGGAATTTAAATTAAGACCTGTTTTAAGAGCGTTAAATTAACAGCTGATTGTTTTTCTGTTTTACTGAGAACGTACAACATAATAAGAAACAATAGTAAGTGAAATAATGACCAAATATTTGAGTTCCTGAAGGTGTATAAAACTCAAGAAAGCCTGGTGGATTATAGAAACTGCAACGTTTCGTGGCAGAAATGCAAAGGAAGCTGCCAAGGAAGGAAGAGTTCACTGAAGAATTGAACAGCAGAGATTTTAACGTGGACACAGATGAGATATGATAGACAAAAACCATTAAACTGTAGATAGAGAAGAAGTGAGGAAGATAGGAGGGATTGAGAAGAGTGTGGCTTGAAGGGATGACATTTTTCTGCTGAAACTGGCTTAGTTGAATGTGGCTGACAGATTTTTTTGGTAACTGTAACAGCTTCAAGATTTTCAATTACGGGAAATCAGACTTGCTTATATTTTATCACATTTACATTAAGCATTATTAAATCTGCGTGAAGATAGAATAGATCTTTGAATGATTGCAGTGACGGGTCGTAGTCCCCCCTCCTGAAATTCCATTCCATATACACTATGTTCTGGAAAAAGTTTCCAACATTTAGAGAGGAGATAGTACATACATCAAGACAAGAAATAAAAGTCCTACAAACATGGGTCCTAATATTAATATCTTCTGAAAAATGAGCAAAATGTTTACCATTACTTTAAGAGCAACATATCTTTCACTGTGAGCTCTTTGGCAAGAAACAATTAGCCTAGCCGTCCACTGGCACCGTGAACGGCCGAATATTTGTTAGGCCGTATACGGCCGAATACCGGACGACCGGCAGAAGAGCCGATCGATCGTCCACTGGAGCCGACAATTACCAGTTGTACGTCCTCGTGGTGCTACATGCTTATACTTAATATCAGTGGCGTAGCGTCAATGTAAGCTAAAAAGCTTAGCTTCCCCAGTTAATAATAATTTCATAATAAACCTGCAGTTTATGAAGAACATTATTTATTAATTTTAACAGCATTTATATTTACGCATTAAATATTGTGATGCGGCAGCTCAGGATGATTTGTGATGCAGCAGTAAACAAGAAGCCTGCACACACCAGCTTCCAAGCAGACCGGTTTTTTCTGTGTAATCCACCCCGCAGATTTTCCATCCCTTCCTAAGCTACCCTAGTTGTAAGGCTCGCAAAGAAGCTAGCTTTAACATTGAAAATAAGTAGTTTCCGAGTTATCCCTTTTCGTCGGTTGTGTTCAGTTGAAGTGTTAGTGTGCATTGTGGCTGATATAATAAATAATGAGTGAAATAACAGTTCCTGACACTAATTTACTTGAATTTGTTTAGGACAATTGTATTATCAAAACTGACTTACGAACAAAAGTGTGATTTAAAAAACAAATGACCGACTCCCTTGCTGTGAATGAAGGACACAACCAAAAGACAGATGCATACTTACGTAATGATACTAATATTGTGATTTCTCTAAGTATGACAGGGAGTGAGCTAATGTTATACGTATACGTGTCTATTTGTTAGAGATATGTGTAAACCGTGAAATCATATTTTATTACGTATCATTTGAGGTCATGCCTTATTGGTGTTACTTACGATGTTCCAACCAATATTCGACTGCTGACTTGAAATTGACTACTATTTATTTTAAGATTGTATTTTTGTAATACGTTTTATCATACTGCATGAAAGACAACTTGAGTTAGCTTCCCCTACTCAAAATTTCATGCTACGCCACTGCTTAATACATACATACATACATACATACATACATACATACATACATACATACATACAGCCACCGGCGTGGCTCAGTCGGTTAAGGAGCTTGCCTGTCGGTCTGAAGTTGCGCTCGAGCGCGGGTTCGATCCTCGCTTGGGCTGATTACCTGGTTGGGCTTTTTCCGAGATTTTCCCCAACCGTAAGTTGAATGCCAGGTAATCTATGGCGAATCCTCGGCTTACCTCGCCAAATATCATCTCGCTATCACCAATCTCATCGACGCTAAATAACCTCGTAGTTGATACAGCGTCGTTAAATAACCAATTAAAAAGTACATACATATATACAAATGGCTTTTAAGGAATTCACAGGTTCATTGTCGCTATCACATAAGCCCGCCATCGGTCCCTATCCTGTGCAAGATTAATCCAGTCTCTATCATCATATCCCACCTCCCTCAAATCCTTTAATACTCGTATTATTCTCCTATTTACGTCTCGGCCTCCCTAAAGGTCTTTTTCCCTCCGGTCTCCCAACTAACACTCTATATGCATTTCTGGATTCGCCCATACGTTCTACATGCCCTGCCCATCTCAAACGTCTGGATTTAATGTTCCTAATTATGTCAGGTAAGGAATACAGAGTGCAGTTCTGCGTTGTGTAACTATCTCCATGGGTAAGTTTCATCTACACCTACACAATAAACTTCTAGAAGATAGTGATAAGTTTTTCGATTACTATCGGATGAATGTTGATACAATTCAATATATTTTAATGTAATTCGTCCATCAATCTCAAAATGGTCAAACTTCAAAGAAGTTGTACCACCTGAGAAACGTTTGTCAGTGATATTAAAGTAAGTAGTGCATGAATAATAATTTGTTAAGGCTTAAAAGTTTTAGTTCACTTGTTTAATGAAAGAAAAAAAATACAAGATCTAATTAATTTTTCGGCGTTCATGGCGAAATTTATGGAAACAGTGACCACGTGTTGCTCTGTTCGGCCGAATGAGACCGGAAAATCCCATCTGAATTGGATCCAATCGTCCGCAAACGGCCGAATAGGGCGAGTGTAATGGACGCGCGCCAATGCATTCTCTTGTTGTGGGATCATTCGGCCGTGTACGACCGTAAACGGCCGAGTTGTTATTCGGCCGAATTCGGTTCCAGTGGACGGCCATGAGGAAACAGAATCCAACCGTTTGTGACTACTTGCTGCACAGAACACGTGCCTTTGTGTTTGTATCACGAAGACGCTTAACCAGACGGGAGTACGTTAGAGTTCGTAATCGTACTAATGCAATGTACTGTAGTGTTCTGGTAAGTTATTCTGGTATCTGTTGAATAACAGCATGTTTTGTTTCTTGCCAAAGAGCTCACAATAGAAGATATATGCTAATCTTACAGTAATGGTCAAGCTTCGAGACTTTGGACCCGATACAATAAGTTTACTGTGCATGCACTATAGGTTGTTGACTCGCTGCAGGTAGCGAAAGGTAGAGATGTGTTGAGGTAACAACGTTGCTGTTTAGAGTAGAGTACGGTAGTATGGGGAAACACACACATATGTAGATTCTGAAAGTAAATATACTCTACAGAATGAAAATTTCAAGAGAAAATGAAAAGCATTTATTCTGTATTTTATAAGCATTTGTGTTTAATTATACACAGTGTTAATGGTGGAAATAAACATGTAGCAATTTTAAGGGAAGAGGATGGTATTTTTTGGTGAAAAATGAGTAAATTTTCAAAAAACAATTTTTTTTTTCCTTAAAATACTCTGTGATATGTGTAGAATACATTGTATAATATTTTGTGGGTATTTGTGCCCTTATCGGTTGTTGAGACGCCGTTTTTAAACTTCCTGCGCCCTTTGTTTGTTGTTTCCGGAACTTCATTTTTTTTTTTCAAAACCAATTTTTTCTTTAAAATACTCTGTGATGTGTGTGGAATACATTGTGTAACATTTTGTGGGTATCTGTGCCCTTATTGGATGTTGAGACGCCATTTTTAAAGTTCCTACGCTTTGGATTATTAAATCACACCCCCTTTGATTGCTATTTCTGGAGCTTTATTTTTTTGCTACATTGCCAGACAAAAAACGATATAATTTTTGAACTATTAAAGATGTATGAATGAAATTTAGAATACACATTCTCTAGACTACTAGGAAACTTTTCTCTGTGACGGAATTTCCCTAATTGATTTCATTTTAAAAATAAGTCTCTCTGTTTGCAAGAAAGAAAATAAAAAAAAAAATGTTATTAAATTTTAATTGTTTATTTTACAAATGTAGGGACTAATATCAAAATTCTGTTACAGACAGTTTGAAGAGCGTGCTTTTACAAATAAATTGTAACATAGTGTTTGAATTTATCTTTAAAAATGACTTAGATATATCGAATTTAGTAAAATCCTGCATTGGGTACATTTTTTTTTTCAAATCTGGCTCCCAAATAATGTTTTTAAAAATATTTATATTTGGTTGAGTTGCTATAGCCATGAGCTCTCTACATACAACAAAATTAATATTTTACACCAAATAGAAAAAAAGTTTAAAAAATTACCATCCTCTCCCCTTAATTTCTTCATTTATCCTATTGGTCGTCTTTAGGAAGTGCAGTTGCAGTACCGAATTGCAATGTACCACAAGATACATATTCAGTGTCTCAAACGTAAATCATTTCCGGTTATCTGCCAAACACAGTTTGTACTTAAAAAGCTGAGCTCTACTTCGCATGACGTGATAGGAGCAAGACGAAAAAACCTAACATCATTGCTGTCTCTGACAGTCCTTTATTCTCGGGTGACTCTATGTCCACTAATTTGCTGTTTATATTACACAATGTTCCATATCCGTTTATTTTTACATAAAATTGATTTCCACTTCTGTTTTACACATTCAATAACCGGTGTACCTGGTGCCTCATTAATTCTGTGTCATTTCCTCAATTAATTTTCCAAGACTTCCGGCATCTCTTGCTCTGACTTTTCTAACCGTGTAATAGTTTCAGGAACCGTTTGAAAATAGGTTTGTATGAAAACCGAATTATTCGTCAGAACCTTCAAATCCAGAGCGTTTTCCTTTGCGTATTTGTTGGCATTCATTCTACAGTACCCCTACCCACCGTACGCTTTACCACTATACTCAGTACGCCGTTATGCGGATTTCGCACTGAACTGCTCTATTGGGTCCGAAGTCTCGAAGCCTGGTAATGGTAAATATTTGCTCATTTCTTAGAATATATTAATTTTAGAACATACGCTTATAGGACTTTTATTTCTTGTTTTGGTGCATACTACCTCCTCCCTAAATATTGGAACTTTTTCAGAACACCCTGTATAACCTTTGCTTCTACGATTGGGGCACGGCCTTAATTTATCCACACATAAACTAGGGGCTCGTCAAGCTGATAAACTGCCAATTACTTATTGATCGAAGTTTGTTGAAACTGTTACTTGAGATAGACGTTAGAAAAAGTTGAAGTACGTAAAGCGCAGTCTGACAAACGTTGGCGAGACGGGTCATACGTAACATTTTTACATGGCTTGGTGAAATAATATGCACTATAAATGTGCTAGTATCATGTGTGTTATGTTACAAATTATCGGTTAACAAGAGAGATTCTGTAGTCAGTTAATGTGGTGATGTTAAAAATGCATAGATACAAGTTTCCATAGAGATATCGTCCTGTGTAGCAGGTCAAAGATTACTCAACACGAGGGTTATCTGGCCAAGGAACAAGCATTGCCTATGTGATTCAATGACCTAAACATGGTCTTCGCATCAGACAGATGTACAAACATAGACTCATTCAACACAACAGAGCTGGCACCGTCCTTTTCTGTGGTACGACTTTCAGCGAGTGTGAAAGATTGGTCTTCTGTCTGCCCGCAGTATATCATCCAGCTCGTAAAAACAGACACCGGATCAACTCAGATGTTATACAGAGTGTGTAAGTGCCGTCCTTTTCAGTATCTTCGGGGACAGTCTACAGAATCAAAAAATGTTCATACAACAAAGGGTCAAAACTTTATAGTTTTCCTAGAAAAAAAAAAATTATTTCCTTATTTTATTTGCGTTATACTGTTTATATCGTTAGTAAAATTATGAAAACAATTACATCCGGAGATATAGAGTTCAGTGATTTTTCCAGTTTTCTTGATAGCGCCAAATGTATTCCATCACAGCTTTCAGTTCCATCATGATATCCTCAGTCCGCTTGTGGTCGAATTTAGTGTATCCTGCAGTTCTCAGGAATTTCATCTCATGCTGTATCATGAGATTTCAAGGTAGGCACATGCCTCACTTCCATAAGAGAGAACTGGTCTTTCAAGAATATTATACTGAGGTAAACGGTTATATTTCTAAACATTTGCAGGCTTTAAAACATAATTGATTATGTTTATAATTTTAGTGCATTTTTTTTAATTTTCTGGGAGATATCTCTTACTTACTAACTTATAAATGGCTTTTAAGGAACCCGAAGGTTCATTACCGCCCTCACATAAGCCCGCCATCGGTCCCTATCCTGTACAAGATTAATCCAATCTCTATAATCATATCCCATCTCAAATTCATTTTAATATTATCCTCCCATCTACGTCTCGGCCTCCCCAAAGGTTTTTTCCCTCCGGCCTCCCAACTAACACTCTATATGCATTTCTGGATTCGCCCATACGTGCTACATGCCCTGCCCATCTCAAACGTCTGGATTTAATGTTCCTAATTATGTCAGATGAAGAATAAAAAATGCATGCAGTTCTGCGTTGTGTAACTTTCTCCATTCTCCTGTAACTTCATCCCTCTTAGCCTCAAATATTTTCCTAAGCACCTTATTCTCAAACACCCTTAATCTGTTCCTCTCTCGAAGTGAGAGTCAAGTTTCACAACCATATAGAACAACCGGTAATATAACTGTTTTATAAATTCTAACTTTCAAATTTTTTTGACAGCAGACTAGTTGACAAAAGCTTCTCAACTGAATAATAACAGCATTTCCCATATTTATTCTGTGTTTAATTTCCTTCCGAGTATCATTTATATTTGTTACTGTTGCTCCAAGATATTTGAATTTTTCCATCTCTTCGAAAGATAAATCTCCCATGTTTATATTTCCATTTCGTAGAATATTCTGGTCACGAGACATAATCATATACTTCGTCTTTTCGGGGTTTACTTCCAAACCTATCGCCTTACTTGCTTCAAGTAAAATTTCCGTGTTTTCCTTAATCGTTTGTGGATTTTCTCCTAACATATTCACGTTATCCGCATAGACAAGAAGCTGATGTAACCCGTTCAATTCCAAACCCTCTCTGTTATCCTGGACTTTCCTAATGGCATATTCTAGAGCGAAGTTAAAAAGTAAAGGTGACAGTGCATCTCCCTGCTTTAGCCCACAGTGAACTGGGAAAGCATAAGAAACAAACGGGCCTATACGGACTCTGTTGTACGTTTCACTGAGACACATTTTAATTAATCGAACTAGTTTCTTGGGAATACCAAATTCAATGTGAATATTATAAAAAACTTCTCTCTTAACCGAGTCATATGCCTTTTTGAAATCTTTGAATGACTGATGTACTGTACCCTTATAGGCCTACTCTCATTTTTTCTCCAGTATCTGTCGGATACAAAAAATCTGATCAATATTCGATCTATTACGCCTAAAATCGCGCTGATGATCCCCAATAATTTCATCTACGTACGGAGTTAATCTTCTCAAAAGAATATGTTACGTATCCATACAATGGGCATCGTAAAGTAACAGTACAAAAATCTGACATTGATTGCAAAATAAATTTTAACGCGATGGACTCCTCACACAACTAATGCCACCGTTTATTATGTGAAATATTACGCAGAGTTATGAAAATCTGGCGTGTTTGTAAACGAGGACTGCGTGGTGGACGTAGATGTAAACTTTGTTCTGTGACGCACAAGATGGCGACGTCACAGTCTACGCCATCATGACACACTGCATCTACTGTAATCTCCACTTTACATGCATCCATAGAACCAGGGGCGTCTGTATCTAACGATAGGAAGGCGGTCATCCTATTTCATCCTCTATTCTTCCCGGAGGAAGCTATGCCAAGAAACCTCCTTTAAAATCCATAGCCATCGGAAGGGTACGAACAAGCGGGCATCGAATCAAATATAGCATAGTAACTACAGAGTAGAGCTGGGGACGGATCGAGTAGAAGTGTTGAGTATAGAGATTGCAGATATTTCACAAACCGATATTTTGTCACAGGTATTTTTTTGTCACAGATAAACCTGTGACTGATGACGCGAAATATCTGTGACAAAATATCGCTATCGAAATCTGCTCCGTATTCAGTACTCTGTGACTGATATTTTCTCCTCTACGTCGTAGGTTTGCGCGTGCACACCATACAATAACAGTAATCAAGCGGTAGTTTCTCCATCTTATTATAAATGATGTAGTTATTACACGATTTAAATAATAACACCGTTGGTTACCAGTAATTAATCTTGTGTAAAACCCTGTCTGAACAACTGTTTTATTTTGTAATTATTTTCCAATGTTTTTCCTAATACTGATGTTTCATTAATTTTTATTCTATGACTCAATATTATAATGTTAATGCACGACTTAAAATAATTTATCCATTATATTATATACAATAAAAAGGATCAATTTTTAAAACGATTAGGATAATCACATAACCTCAATTTCTCCATACCCAACTACATTTAAAAATGATCAACTGGTTCAATATCTATAACAATAATAACCTCTTGGTACATGAGGTTAACTTTTGACATGTTACTGTTCAGTTAGGTAAGTATTTATTTGTTAATGGTACATGTACATAATTTCTTTGTTGGATTTTCCCATATAAATCACTCATGAGTGGTGTGTATAGAGAAATCGTATTCATATTTCATTGCTCTTCAATATTTTCTGCTAATTTGTATCGGTGTGACAAAATATCGGTGTAATTCATGCATATTATGCTTACGTATCGATATAAAATATCGGTGTGACAAAATCACCGATAAAAGTCACAGATATTTAATTGTCACAGTCACAGTTGTCACAGGTACTTGGTATTATCGTTTAAGCTCATCTCTAGTTGAGTAACTCGGTTCTAGCGATTTATGTGCTTGGCAGCGGAGCACCGAAGTTACCCTGTTAACCGTAGCCGTTACCGGTCAGTTCAAACAGAGTTTACGTGTTTCACTAGTTCTAACAGACAACAACGTTGGTACTATTGTAAAAAGCCATAAGTAAGTATTATTATTATTATTACCATTTTGAATAAATTTTATTCATCTTCCTCCAAATGAAGGCTGCCTACAAGATAAAGCTTACCATAAAATTGTTGTTTTCTTTTTATTAATATTGAATATGTTAAAAAAAGGAAGTGCATTATATTTTTTTCTATTTGTGTTTATTAAATTTCTGCTACCCCATCAGCCATAATTTTATTTGTATTCATTTCTACGAATTGTGTTACCTAATTAATTTAACGGGAATTGGACGTTATCACATGCAAAGTAATGGTAAAAATAGCCTATCTTCAAGCAATCATAAATGTAATACTATTTATCACAGCTCTTTCATTTTTTTTTAGTGATATATGTATACACATTAAGCTTTAAAATGAAAGAGGGATGGTTAATCTAGTGTAAGTCTTACCCTTAAATTAATTTTTTAATTTAAACATATTTTTTATATAAACTCACTACATACCTGTGATTAGGTACACTCTATTCACTTATCATAGCACACATTGAATTAAAATTTTTGGCCACTTGCTGCTAATAGATACTAAAACATATCCTACTAAAATTATTAAAATATCTGTAATATTATGGGCATAGGGCTTATACTAATCTTCGTTATTTTTTTATTTTACCGACGGTGATGATTGCTATAAGCCCTATGCCCATAATATTACAGATACATGAATAATTTTAGTAGGATATGTTTTGGTATCTATTAGCAGTAAGTGGTCAAATTTGCAATTCAATATGTCCTATAATAAGTGAATAGAGTGTACCTAATCACAGACATGTAATGAATTTATAAAAAGAAATGTGCTTAATTAAAAAAAATAATTTAAGGATAGAGATTTATTCTAGAGTAACCATTCTTTTTCATTTTATAGCTTAATATGTATACACACATAGCTAACAAAAATGAAAGATCTCTGATAAATAGTATTATATTTATGAACTGCTTGAAGATAGGCTATTTTTAACATTATTTTGCATGCGATAATGACTAACTCCCCTTAATTTATCAATAATATTACTCTTCACCAAAGAGAACATGGTTGTACGGAACGCTAGTCATGTTATAAAATAAATAAAGATTATGTTCCTCAGTTCAGGGTTTCACGTTTTATTGATTATCTTATCCACTATCCATAATAGTAAATAATTCTGTGTGTTATTGTTTTACGTGCTTTAAGCAGCGCTTCATGGAGCCAGTTTCTTTCTATTTTCTTTTTACTTACAATTAGCTGCACCGTTTAATGTTGTTAATTTATTAGCCATTAATAATAATAATAATAATAATAATAATAATAATAATAATAATAATAATAATAATCCGTGGCGCTACAGCCCGTGAAGGGCCTAGACCGACCAGCCGGCTGCTGGCCTCACGCCCACATGCCGAAGCAGAGGTGGACGATCATCCAACCAGAATGGAGGTATCGTGTGGTTAGCACGATGATCCCCCAGCCGTTATAGCTGGTATTCGCAACCGGATTTCGCTACCTATCGTAGCTCCCCAAGTGCATCACGATGCTGGGTGGGCATCGGACCCATACACTGGCCGAAATTTCATGAGAAAATTTCTTCCCCCATGAGGACTCGAACCAGCGCGCATTCCGTAACGAGAATCCTAGGCGGGATGCCTTAGACCGCGACGCCACGGCGCGGGACATTAGCCATTAGTATTATAAATTATTTTATCAATTTTATTTCGTCTGTCATATATAACGACACTGAAGGTAAAAAAGGCCTTTCATATAAAATAAGTTCGCAGATAGTTGTAATCACGCAAATAAAATTTGCAACCGCCATGGCGCGCTATTTTGCAATGAAGAGAAGCACTTTTTTTCTCGTCAATTGGCAAAGCGAAAGCGCTTTACTACAATGCTTTTAAAACAAGCTTGGTTTCACTTTCAAAGTACACTCTAAAATCGACTCAATCTATCCAAATTTTAAATCTGCCGCCACAAATTTGTACTCTGTACTGTATACCTTATTTTATTTCAAGGAGTGCAGTTCGGTGGCTCCTTTGAACACCCACTTACAGATTTATGACTTCCTACACAAACAACTCTGACAATTCCATCCTGTCCCCTCGTCCCAACTTTGCACAGTTGCCACAATCCTGGTGACCTTCGAAATTATGCAGTGAAACTGACGGGATTCTTGAAATTCGGAAAAGATGCGGCAAGCGGCAACTCTGCCTCCACGTGGATTTGACGGGCACCTGTCAATTCTTCTGAACAAGGGTTGTGATTGGTTACTGACAGGAGAAGACAAGATTTCCGTCACAGTAAGGAAGACATTATTTATGACAACCAATTAGTAGGGGGCAGTAGAAGGTCTGTCGGCAAAGTCCTTTCTATGAAACTGCACTCCATGAAATAAAATAAAGTATACACGGATCAACCGAGTAATGACGTCACAGTACCTGCTCCGAACCGAACCGCTCCGTCCCCAGCCCTACTACAGGGTCTTCCAGGACGATTTTCGTGAAGAATCTCTGAAAGAGAGGCCTAAATGCATGTGGCATTTTCCCCACTGTCTATTCATAATCCATATCATACCAAAACACAAACGACAGTGTACTAATTCAAGCATAAGTCATTAAAACGGGAGGAAATTGCATAGAAACTGAAAATGAACGAAATTCGCTGAATAATTAAGGAGAAAACTACTTTTTTTTTCTTTCGTTCCCAGAGATACTGAAAACGTGTATTTCTATGGAAATATCAAAATATATAATTTTTTTTTGCACCAGGATGTGAGTATTAATACTGTATTTTTTTGTGCTACATTTAATGAGAAAGGAAAATAATGTAACTTAGCATTCTGCCCGACAAATGTTTTGTTAGAGTCTATTAATTACATTAATTAGCTTCAAATTAAACACTTTTTGCTTCTGAAGAGGTTCATTATGACTTCGGCCTAAGGCCTTGCAAAGCTTTAGGCTGCATCTGTTTGGAAGCTGTGTAATCCGCCAATGTATACATACACAGTCAGTGCCAGAGTCATAGATGGCCGTGGTGCAAGAAACATCTGAACGAGCAAAACTTCGTCCGTGAGTGTTACAACCAGCTATCAGCGATTGAAATAATCCTTGTAATACCATGTTTTATTTGTGTCTCTTCCCATTCAAGCTAAATTCGAGGACAAAACAATGCCGCAACTCTGATTCCATAAAGTGTGTAGTAAGTGGATCTGAAAGACAATGAAGAGGAGGGAAATTGGGGGAGAAACAATTAAAAGTTGTGGGATTGCTCGTCCTTCCAAGAGAATTTGGGGCTGTGATGAAATACCTGTGTGAGTTCCAAAGCTGTTGGCCACTTGTCTCACTCCAATTTTTGCATTTCCGTCCATGTAACTGAAGAGAATTTTGAGGAGGAAAAGTCGAAAATCTGACAGCTATCGAATGAGTGTGAAATGAGTGGGGATGAGGTAAACTATGACATTTTTTAAGTCTATTACTTAGACGATCATTTTTAAAGTATGATGAAACTTAAAACTAAATCCTATAGTCCGATGAAATTCAGTCTTAAGTTCTATAGTGACACATACATTTTTAGAAATTATGAAATTCAGTTTTAAGTCCTACAGTCAGACACTCATTTTTAAATAAATTATGGAATTGAATTTCAATTCTTATAGTCAGACACTCATTTTTAGAGAAATTATAAAATTCAGATTGAAGTTCTAAAGATAGACACTCAATTTTGCAGAAATCGAAATTCAGTTTTAAGTCCTACAGTTACACACTCATTTTTAGACAAATTATGAAATTCAGTTTTAAGTCCTTAATCAGACACTCATTTTTAGACAAATTATGAAATTCAGTTTTAAGTCTTATAGTCAGACAGTCATTTTTAGACAAATTATGTAATTCAGCCTTAAGTCCTATAGTCAGACACTCATTTTTAGAAATTATGAAATTCAGTTTTAAGTCCTACAGTCAGACACTCATTTTTAAATAATTTATGGAACTGAATTTCAATTCTTATAGTCAGACACTCATTTTTAGAGAAATTATAAAATTCAGATTGAAGTTCTAAAGACAGACACTCAATTTTGCAGATATCGAAATTCAGTTTTAAGTCCTACAGTTAGACACTATTTTTAGAAAAATTATGAAATTCAGTTTTAAGTCCTTAATCAGACACTCGTTTTTAGACAAATTATGAAATTCAGTTTTAAGTCCTACAGTCAGACACTCATTTTTAGACAAATTATGAAATTCAGTTTTAAGTCCTTAATCAGACACTCATTTTTAGACAAATTATGAAATTCAGTTTTAAGTCTTATAGTCAGACAGTCATTTTTAGACAAATTATGTAATTCAGCCTTAAGTCCTATAGTCAAACACTCATTTTTAGACAAATTATGAAATTCAGTTTTAAGCCGCACAGACACTCATTTTTAGACAAATTATGAAATTGAATTTTAAGTCCTACAGTCAGATACTCATTTTTTGACAATTTATGAAATTCAATTCTAAGTCCTACAGTCAGACACTCATTATTAGACAAATTATGAAATTCAATTTTAAGTCCTACAGTTAGACACTATTTTTAGAAAAATTATGAAATTCAGTTTTAAGTCCTTAATCAGACACTCGTTTTTAGACAAATTATGAAATTCAGTTTTAAGTCCTACAGTCAAACACTCATTTTTAGACAAATTATGAAATTCAGTTTTAAGTCCTTAATCAGACACTCATTTTTAGACAAATTATGAAATTCAGTTTTAAGTCTTATAGTCAGACAGTCATTTTTAGACAAATTATGTAATTCAGCCTTAAGTCCTATAGTCAAACACTCATTTTTAGACAAATTATGAAATTCAGTTTTAAGCCGCACAGACACTCATTTTTAGACAAATTATGAAATTGAATTTTAAGTCCTACAGTCACATACTCATTTTTTGACAATTTATGAAATTCAATTCTAAGTCCTACAGTCAGACACTCATTATTAGACAAATTATGAAATTCAATTTTAAGTCCTACAGTCAGACACTCATTTTTTGACAATTTATGAAATTCAATTGTAAGTCCTACAGTCAGACACTCAATTTTAGACAAATTATGAAATTCAATTTTAAGTCCTACAGTCAGACACTCTTTTTAGACAAATTATGAAATTCAATTTTAAGTCCTACAGTTAGACACTCATTCTTAGACAAATTATGAAATTCAGTTTTAAGTCCTTAATCAGACACTCATTTTTAGACAAATTATGAAATTCAATTTTAAGTCCTACAGTCAGACACGCATTTTTAAACAAGTTATGAAATTCAATTTTAAGGTCTACAGTCAGACACTCATTTAGGACAAATTATGAAATTCAGATTGAAGTCCTACAAACAGACACTCAATTTTACACAAATTGAAATTCAGTTTTAAGTCCTTGGTCAGACACTCATTTTTAGACAAATTATGAAATTCAGTATAAAGTTATATAGTCAAAAGACACTCATTTTGAGAGAAATGATGTAATTCAGTTTTAAGTCCTACTGTGTGAGACTCATTTTTAGAAAAAAAAAATTAAATTCAGTTTTTAAGTCCTATAGGCCGGGTTTTTGCTGACATCAGTATTTCTCACGTCATTTTCTTTCCACTATTGCTTCATTATTTTGACCTCATCATATCATTCTTAGCTGCAAAGTATCATAGCGATGTGTTTCAGACATGGTTATAAAGTAGTAAGCATGTGTTACGAAACCACGGTAAAAAAAGTAACAGTGATTAAAATGTACATTGGATGCATTATTTATAATCACCAGTTATTGACATGTCATTTTACAATGTGATGGTAGACTCTTTCTACAAAGTAATAAAACGGTGGATGAGAAGTGATACCTCGTATCTGAAACAATGGTCATTCAGTTTAACTACAATATTATTTAGAATAACTATCTTAATACTGTATTCACAAAATTGGACAGTTAACTAATATTTTGCCTTCGAGTAGATCATGTCGCAAAGCAAAAAACGTTATACAAAAGGTTTGTCTATTTTGAGAGAAATTCATTTCTCAGTAGGAGAAGATATATTCGTACACCTTAAGTCAAGACAATCTATTACATTACTTTCATCGTGACTGATTCATACTGTATTTCTTCTGTGCATCTTAAAATACTGAAAGCAAAGAGAAACAATTGGAAGCATATGAAATCTGGATGTGGGAAAGAACAAAGCGTAGTCTATGAAATGGACAGACGGAATAAGAAACGAATCTGTGCTTGGAAGAGTGGGTGAAGAAAGAATGATGCTGAAACTGATCAGGAACAGGAAAATAAATTGACTGGGTCACTGGCTGAGAAGAAACTGCCTACTGAAGGATGCACTGAAAGAAATGGTGAACGGTAAACATATGGGAATCCTCTACATTCAAAATCCCCTAAAGACCATTTTGTTCACAACTGAGTTATGCCGACATATTGCTTGCTAAGAATGAATTCTATTGATTTATATATGTTGAATTGGAAAAGTCACTAAATTTAAAGCAAAAGGTTTGTTTTAAGTCACTGTTAGGTTGAAAATCTAGAGTATGCCATTAGGAAAGTTCAGGATAACAGAGAGGGTTTGGAATTGAACGGGTTACATCAGCTGCTTGTCTATGCGGATGACGTGAATATGTTAGGTGAAAATCCACAAACGATTAGGGAAAATACGGAATTTTACTTGAAGCAAGTAAAGAAATAGGTTTGGAAGTAAATCCAGAAAAGACAAAGTATATGATTATGTCTCGTGACGAGAATATTGTACAAAATGGAAATATAAAAATTGGAAATTTATCCTTTGAAGAGGTGGAAAAATTCAAATACCTGAGAGCAACAGTAACAAATATAAATGACACTCTGGAGGAAATTAAACACAGAATACATATGGGAAATGCCTGTTATTATTCGGTTGATTAGCTTTTATCATCCAGTCTGCTGTCAAAAAATCTGAAAGTTAGAATTTATAAAACAGTTATAATACCGGTTATTCTTTATGGTTGTGAAACTTGGACTCTCACTTTGAGAGAGGAACATAGGTTAAGGGTGTTTGAGAATAAGGTGCTTAGGAAAATATTTGGGGCTAAGAGGGATGAAGTTACAGGAGAATGGAGAAAGTAACACAACGCAGAACTGCACGCATTGTATTCTTCACCTGACATAATTAGGAACATTAAATCCAGACGTTTGAGATGGGCAGGACATGTAGCATGTATGGGCGAATCCAGAAATGTATATAGAGCGTTAGTTGGGAGGCCGGAGGGAAAAAGACCTTTGGCGGGCTTATGTGAGGGCGGCAACGAACCTTCGGGTTTCTTAAAAGCCAGTAAGTGTGTGTGAGTGAGTGTTAGGTTGAAAATTCCCTCTTTTTTCCACCAGTTACTGTCAAAATCCTTCAATTTATAAAAATGGACATAGAATTCATGGATCGTGTGCGAAGTGCGAAGGCTAAGAGGAAGGCAGGAAAATGGGAAGATTGGAGAATGATGGTGTGCAATGAAAGACCTGCCCTTGGGCATTAATGAATGAATAAATGAATACTTGCATAAAATGGTAATGTTTTAGGCAGCGGGTTCATAGGAGAAATAAATTTGCTTCTGTTTGTGGGACATTCCAAGTGATCCATCTGTTGCAGAAGAAGAAATACAGTAGATATCGATAAACGAAATCTGTCCTGAAATTTTCTGTCTCGTAATAATTATTCCTAGAAATTCCCTCTTTCAATTAATACAACTTCATATTCACCATCGTCCAGACCTAAGTAATCCAAACACAATAATTTTATTCGTCTTCGAAATCACCAGCTGTGAATCTTGCTGTTATTTTATTTTACTACTAGCCTAGATCATATATGTAACAGATAACTCATCGCTATGTTAAAATCGGCAGCACTTTGAAGAGAACAACCGCCAGGATCGCCAACCGTCCGCCGTAAATGAACACGAGATGGCAGTACAGTCGCTAATGCAATTCAAATGGGAGTTATGACGTGACTCCTTATGTAACAACTAGATGGCAGCATAGTAAACCTGACAAAAAGTTGTTAACCTCAAAGCCTATAAGGCCGACCTATCTGGGTATATATGATCTAGGCTACTAGTCACTGGTTATCTCCTTCAACCCTCGAATACCGTAACTAACCTTCTGTTTAAGTCCTAACCGAGGTGGCTGCACAGTAAAAATGCTTAATCAGGATTTAGGTGGCAATATTAACCGCCGGTTACACTAACCGACTTTAGTGCACGTGACCACTGCACGTGGCCATCGGTAGCTCAAAAGTTGCCTCATAATTTTGCTATTATCGTCTTATAGTTGTTCACAAGTCCCACTGCTAACTAGTTACCTTGGTAACATGGAGTATAATTCCTGGAAGACAAATTATTAGTTTTAACAGTAATCTTAAACGACAAAGAAAAGTGTCTTTCCTGTTGTCATGGTACTTGCTTCATGTATTAGAAAGCGAAGTCAGTATTTCAAAATCAGTTGCCTTCGGCTACAATTTTAGAGGCGAACTTTTTTTTTTGTGTTATGAAACAGGCTATAATGACAGGCAGGAAGGCACGCAAGCATCAGCAACACAAGGGCCTCCATTGCTACAGCGATAAAGTAACACTTTTATCATTTCGAATGTAACATTTATACTGATAAAGAATTTTTATCTACCCACACTCTTGCGTCTTGTTTGACGATCATGGGGTTACCTCATGTTAGTAAATCCCATCAACTTATTCTCAAGAAGTAAGGTCTACCAACGTGTCAAATACGAAAACTAAAATATAATTCTACCTGATTTTAGAGAGATAAACTTGTAATTCTCAAGACGTAAGGGCTACCAACGCATAAAATACAACAACTGAAGTATAATTCTACCTGGTTTTAGAGAGAAAAAATTTAAGTGAGAAATAAATAAATAAATAAATAAATAAATAAATAAATAAATAAATAAATAAATAATAAATAAATATTACTGTTATAATAATAATAATAATAGTAATAATAATAATAATAATAATAATTATTATTATTATTATTATTCTGATGATCCTAACTTCGTCTCTGGAAACAGAACTAAGGAAAAGACTAGTGAAATGCTTTGTATGGAGTGTGGCATTGCATGGGGCAGAAACATGACATTACGACGAAGTGAAGAGAAGCGAATAGAAGCATTTGAAATGTGGATATGGAGAAAAATGGAACGTGGGAAGTGGACAGACAGAATAAGGAATGAAGCTGTGTTGCAAAGAGTGGGTGAAGAAAGAATGATGCTGGAACTGATCAGAAAGAGGAGGAGGATTAGTTTGGTCACTGGCTGAGAAGAAACTGCCTACTGAAAGATGTACTGGAAGGAATGATGAACGGGAGAAGAGTTCGAAGCAGAAGAAGATATCAGATCATAGACGACATTAAGATATGTGGATCATATGAGGAAATGAAGAGGAAGGCAGAAAATAGGAAAACTGGAGAAAGCTGAGTTTGCAGTGAAAGACCTGTCCCTGGGCAGAACACTAAATGAATGAATTATTATTATTATTATTATTATTATTATTATTATTATTATTATTATTATTATTATAAAATATACTGAGAAACAAAGGAAGTAAAGCCAATATTTTATACGAGTAACGAAGGTCAAATTTTTATCATGCAAGTTTCTTTTCATAATTGTTTTATTGAATAAATAAAAGAATGAAATTAGGAAGAAAGAAGTAAAGTAATGGAAATAAGGAAAAAAGCACAAATAAACGAAAAACAATAGTATTAAACAACGAAAGTACTAAATTAATAATAATAATAATAATAATAATAATAATAATAGTAATAATAATAATCATATTAATAATCAAGTAAGATATATTTGATATACGTATTCTGCTCAAGTTATTTTTCAGGTTTGAGATCGCTAGGAGCAGCTGATCATTCGGAATTCAAGGAGGCAGTTTATGTAGTTTAATACAACGTCAAAAATAAAACCAGATTGTGTAAATCAAACCATAAAACCACTATGTACTGTATATTAATAAATGCGAATATAACGCATGAAGTGCACATCACTTACTTTATCCATGTACAAGAGATGATTACTGAAGTGTGTAAGTACGAACAAAAATTGAAACCATGTTTTCAAGGATACCAGAATATGGTTTTCCACTTCGGACAGAAGGATTTTGGAAGACCAAGACCACACCGCTGATGGACTGAACAATTATTCCTAATGTAGGCCTAATCGTATAATGAGAAATTGAGCCGATATACAGGGTCATTCACGAAGATTTACGGTCACTTACGGAGCTTATTCCCGAATGACATTCTGAGCAAAATGTCATAGAAACATTGTTCTAATTTCAATATTTTCAAAGTTACACTAATTTAAAGTTGTTTGACCTTATTTCTTTAGTTTTAAGAGTAAAAGAATGAACTCTTCAGAAGTATCATTTCTTTAATTGGCTAGTGTTCTGAAGCTAAAAATGTGTTGCTTTGTGCAGATTTTGATTTTCAATTTTTAATAAAAATTACATCACTTATCACAAAAACTGTTACAAATCATACGACTTTAAGAACTTGATTCTTTACAGTGTAATTATGCATCCTAATGTACAGTCATGAAGAATTTACAAGAGTGGCGTGATTTGTAACAATTGTTGTGATAAATGCGTAAGAAAATGTAATTTTGTAGTTAAAAACCGAAAAAAAAAAAATTCTCTACGAAGCAACTATGGAATTCACAACACATTTTTGGCTTCAGAATACAAATACAAAATACAAAAAACCTGAAATCCCATAAGGGCAACGGCCTCCTACAGGAGTGCAGGGTGAGCTGAAGGTCTACTACACTTGGGGAGCCAGTCCAAGAGAGCTTACACTATACACCTACAAACTAAACACATAAAAAATTATACCAACTAAACACGAAAAACTATACAGACTAAACACATAAATTATGCAAACTAAACATTCACAAAAAACTATGCAAACTAAACACATAAATTATAATCTGAACACAACTGTCCACACTAAACACACGATAAAAAAGAAAGAAATTACACAAACTGAACCATACATAGTCTTAACTCACACACAAACTAAATACACAAAAACCTGTACAAATTGCACACACAAATTGTACAGCCTAAACACACAAACTTTCTAAACTAAACGCACAAAAACGATACAATTGAACACAAAAATTATACTAACTAAAGCTTCAGAATACTAGCTAATTAAAGAAATGATACTCCTAAATAGTTCATTCTTTATCAGAAATATTCTTTTACTCTTAAAACTCAAGAATAATGGTATTGTACAAACAACTTCAAATTAGTGTTAACCCTGATAATATTGAGATTAGAACAAAGGTTTATATGACAATTTTTGCTCAGAATGTTTTCGGAAAAAAGCTCAGTAAGGGACGGTAAATCCTCGCGAATCACCCTGTATTGCAAATGGAAGGAAGAGGAGTATATTCGTAACATTTGTGTGAACTGCATAATGATTCATTAGCTCTTCTTAGCAGTAATATAATACATCACAATTCATGTAATTAAACGTCGACGCCTGTTCATACAGTCGTTTAATGTAATTAACATTTGAAATTGATGTCGAGGATCTGATATTCCCTTTTAATGGACACGAACTTTGGAAGATTTTAAATGTAGTTCCCATTCAAAAATTGTTGCCCAATACGTAATAGTTATACTAGGTATTCCAAGAATTTGTACAATAACTGCCTGCCCGCTGCTTTGTTAATGAAAATCCCCCTCTCCTGCCACTTTAACACGCATGGGAGAGACAAGTGGCATTGGGTTTCGAAAAAATGTGATGTAAAACTTCTCCTATATGTAAAATGGAAAATACTCGCATGTAGTTTCGTTTGAACCGTATACTAAAACACGACAGACTCAAATAAGAGATTAGTTCTATATGCTGCAAGTTGATTATCAATTAATAAGTTAATAATAGTAAACAATAATAGTTTATAGTTAATACAAAACCGACAGAGCAAGAAAAGCACATTGTACACATATTTAGATAAACAACTGCATCACTATAAAATATTACATTATGCAACGAGCCTATAATGAAAGTAATTAAGAAGCGAGTATGGATATTTATGAAACGAGCGCAAGCGAGTTTCATAATTTTCATACGAGCTTCTTAATTACCATTATAGACGAGTTTCATACGACTTTTTATGCTCGACCATATTTCTAACTTGATATTATTAATTTTCTTTGTATCTGACCTTGACCAATGTCCCGTATGTTGTGAGATGTTGGCAGACGCGAAAGTATTGATTTTTTTCCGAGGAACAGATGTTCACATTGACCTTGCTAGGCCATAAGAACCTACAGAGATAACATTGAAATTAAATTAGACATTGAAAAACGAGATGACAAATTGAATTTATTTGAATATTATTTACAATTAACGCTAATGTTAAATGTTATGTTTTATTTAATGACGCTCGCAACTGCAGAGGTTATATCAGCGTCGCCGGATGTGCCGGAATTTTGTCCCACAGGAGTTCTTTTACATGCCAGTAAATCTACTTAAATGCCATCGACCTGGCCCGGGATCGAACCCGCAACCTTGGGCATAGAAACAATTAACGCTAATTATTATAGTAACAGAACATAACCTTCTGCGACAGTATTGGATTTCCAGCCTCCGTGACTTTTCGCTATTTGTCTTTCGATTGCATATCCGAGAATAATCGATACTTGCGGTTTTATAACGGTAGAAAGCTGACCTGTCATTGGCTGAACAGTTGTAACCTGAGTCGTCATTGGCTAAAAGACCTGACCTTTAATGAGCAGGTGTACTTTAATGGCATGCATTAAAGGTCTGCTACCAAGTGTATAATTACTACATTTCGGCATGGTCGAGCATAAATATATTTTAGATTTTGGAATTTCCTTCATAATGCATTTAAGGGGACTGGGTAGTGATTAGGAGTTTAAAATCTAATTTTTTAATTTGTGTTTCAAACAAGAGTAATAAAATTGCTCTTTAAAGAAATATAGTGAGGGTATCTCTGCAGATAAGCCCTTCAAATCACGTCTTTAAATTTGGCGGCGCATGTAATTCATAGGCTATATTACTAATGCAGGTTTTCGTAAGTTATTCTTTTCAAACCTACGAGTAAGTGCATTTTTCTCTGAAACTATTGAATCTATTTACATAAAATTTTTTCACTGTTTCCTATAGTCTATGTTGCAAAAACTAGACCTACGGCTCTATGAATACTATACATTTAACACGAGGAAAAAAATATATATTCATTAAAAAAAACGACAAAAAATTGTTAATCATAGTTTAACATTTTTTTCTTTTTCACTAAGGATCAAATATTTAAATAAATTTTGCTTCAGAATTTACCATACACATTTCTTGATAACTTAAAAAAAATACAAGGTATATGAGTGAAGATTGTAGCAAGTAATGTGCACCTGAAGGCTCAGGTACTTCTATCAAAGTGAGAGAACAGGTTATCAGTTAGGGCCTTTCTTTTGCACTTGGGTACGAAACTAATTAGTTGTCTTTTCTACCACAGAATTCACAATGATTGAATGTATAACCATGGCAATTTTTATTCCATTCTGAACACTAAAAGCCTAGAAATATTGAACTAAATTTTGTACTAAAATTCTTTAATCGCACAGGCATCACTATCCACTCTCCTTAAGGAACAGTAGAAATTCGTAAATCTATAAATATCAAATTTCAATCACAGGTTTCAAGAACACTCGGAAATTTCAGTAGATTAAAGTAATGCGAGTAACATTAGTGAAACACGCTAAGAAATTAGAAAACTACAAGCATTTTTCTATCAATTCCAAGAGCTGAAGTTCTTTAAACATGTCACAATGTGTGGAACTTCAAAGCAGTTGCATGACATGAATTTTCATTCGGTTGTAATTAATTTAATGAAGGTTGTATGCCAATTTCGGCGTAAGATGAATTGTAGAGGCAGTAATAGCAATAATATGATGTAATAGGAAGTAATTCGATCGATAGCGTAAAACAAATATCACTGCATATAGGCCTGAGTAGCTTGTAGAATGGCCAACATATTTGCAGTCGGACAGGTGAAGCAATGATAGACAGTAGACTGAAATTATGAAAGACTGAAATAGCAACAGACATTCATAGACTAACATATTGACAGTTTGACAGGTGGAACACTGATAGATTGCAGACAAAGCCTGATATACTGAAATATTGAGAGACTATTGTATTGAGACATTCATAAACTGACGTGTGCAATGACATATAGACACACTGATTTACTGACATAATGACATACATATTCACAAGCAAGCGTACTGAAAAACTGACACTGAAAAACAGAGACACACATATGAAAGACAGGCACATTTGAAAGACAGGTACGTTTGAAAGACAGACACGTTTGAAAGTCTGGCACATCTGAAAGATTGACAAATATGAAAGACTGGCACATTTCAAAGACTGACACATTTCAAAAATCGACACATTTGAAAGACTGGCGCATTTGAAAGCCTGTAGCATTTGAAAGGTTGACACACATGAAAGACTGACATACCTGAAAGACTGACACATTTGAAAAATTGATACCTTTTTAAAACTGACACACTTGAAAGTCTAACACATTTCAAAGCCTGACAAATTTGAAAGACTGACACACCTGAAAGGCTGTCACAATTGAAAGACAGGCACATTTGAAAGACTGGTACATTTGTAAGGCACACCTGGAAGGTTGGCGCATTTTAAAGGCTGGCGAGTTTCAGAGTGACACGTTTGATGACTGCCACACTTATAAGAGTGACATATCTGAATGAGAGACAAATTTCAAAACAGGCATATTATTTGAAACACAGGCACATTTTAAAGACTGGCACATCTGAAAAGCTGACACATTTGAAAGATTGACACACCTGAAATGCTGACACATCTGAAATGCTTACACATTTGAAAGACTGACCATTTGAAAGACTGACACACCTGAGAGGCTGACACATTTGAAAGACTGACACACCTGAAAGGCTGACACAATTGAAAGACAGGCATATTTGAAAGATTGATACATTTGTAAGGCACACCTGGAAGGTTAGCGCAATTGAAAGGCTGACACGTTTGAAAGATTGACACGTTTGATTACTGTCACACTTGAAAGACTGACATATCTGAAAGAGAGATAACTTTGAAAGATAGGCATAATTATTATATGAAACACAGGCACATTTTAAAGACTAGCACATCTGAAAAGCTGACACGTTTGAAAGACTGACACACCTGAGAAGCTGACATACTTGAAAGACAAACAGATTTGAAAGATCAACACATTGAAAAACTGACACATTGAAATGACATTGAAAGAATGACAATAACAGGCCGATACATTGAAATACTGACATACTCACAAGCTGGCATACTAACAAACTGACATACTGATATGCTGACAATATCAGACCGGCAGTTGTATTGGCTAGCTGGCTGGTTGAATGACTGGAAGATTAACTGATGTGAGGTCGACTATCAGAAGGAAGGAGCGACAGTCTAACAGACTAGAAGTCTATCGGAATGATGGAATAATGGACTTACGGATTGATAGACTTATAGAATTACACTCTGACTACAGACAGGACGCACTAATAGCCAGACTGACAGACTAGATAAATATGGAGACAGAAAGATGTCATGAGGTACAAATGTTGAAAACGAAAGTTCGTAAAAATTTCGTTTGTAAAGGTTTTCTTTATAGTTATGACAGGAGTGAGAACACCCCGTATTTAACGGTTCTAGTTTAAGATAAGTTGTGGATTTGAGACTTCCCCTCCTCTCTCTCTCCCTCCACCCGCGCCTGCAGCTGATAACTACTCATATCTCCGGCGAGTTACAAGGAGACCTCTGATCGGCGCCGCGAGTTCGAGGACCTGCATTGCCGATCCGTAGCTATCAATGAGTGTAGGGGCTCAGCTGCAGATGCTTGTAAATGGATTGGAGAGGGGAAAAGAAATAAGAAAATAATGGTAGAAAGAAAGAGCAGCACGTAAGAAAGTGAAGAATATGTGACGAATCAGTTGGAAAAGAAATATCAAGTGAGAAGGAGCAGGAAAAGAAGAAAGATGATAAAAGAGGAATACAGAAATTAATAAATGAGGACAAGAAAAAAAATAATAAGAAAGATGAGATGGAGAGTAAAAAATTATAACAAATGAAAAGTAGAACAAAAAGGAGTATAAGAAGAAAGATAGCACAACTTAAAAAAAAAAATGGACAATATCAGGGATACACTGCCCGTAAAACACGTCAATTTCGAGAGTGAAACTAGTATCGGTCTAAATGTTTTATTTTTGTTTCTGTTTACAAACGGAGAGTACGGGTCTACCATAAAATATATATAATCAAGGACATGCAATATTATTATTATTCATATGAAGCGACGATCCAAAATTGAAGGGTTCAGCACCATAATGGGCCAAGCGCCATTTACTAAAACCGTAGAAAACAAGGGTTAAAATGAAGTTATTACCATAATCCAATAGAAACATACAGCAAGTAATATAAAGTATACACATTCAAACTGAATGATATGTCAATCTTAATTAAACTATGGTATTCATTTAACTTTAACCCTTGCGTTCTCCGTTTTTAATAAATGGCGCTTGGCCCACTATGGCTCTGTACCCTTCAATTAGTCCCAACTCACAACAAATTTTTCACTTTGGTTCATTCAAAAAGTGTAGGACATATCGTATTTGTGTATTAGCACTTTAATATTATAGAACTCGCGATTACAAATGAAAGGAATTGTCTCACAGATCTGTAGCTGCTATCGATGTCTAGATCCTACTGAGAGAAACCGCGCGGTACGGCTAATTTTATAAACAGCTTCGGCGCTCTCATGTCCATAGCGAGGGAAAGTGACGTCATTGGGCGTGGCCACACAAGTTACATTGGTTCATGGCATAATTACTAATAACATTATCATTCGTTAGTGGAGTATAGTGTTCTTACAGTAAGAATTTGAAATATTGCCATTTTTCGTTTCGCCATTATATTACGGAACGGGTGCCCATACTCGGTATGGGCAAAGACGTATTCTACGTTAAAAATTAAAATAAATAAGAGGTAGAAGGAGATGGATTAAACGAAATGTAAGAAAGTTCAGAAAAGATTAAAAGTAATAAGATACGGAGGCTGGAGGAAAATTAGATGGAATGTAGGAGAAAGAGAAGAATAAGAAAGAAAATAATAGGATGACGAGTAGATAAAATAAAAAAACCGGAAGGAAATACAATAAAACGGATTAGAAAAGTCAGAAAAATTATACACAAGTGCAATAGAGAAAAAACGAGACGAGAGGTAGAAGGAGAAAGATAACTTGAGAACTGGAAAGAAAGTCAAGGGAAAAGAATAGGAGAAATATAAGTAGAGGAAGAGAAGAGAAATATATCTTGAGAAGTAGTAGAAGGAAGAGTAGGAGAATTATGAGTTGAGAAGTATGAGGAGAAAGAGCAGAAGAAATACCAGTTGATAAGTAGAAGGAGGAAGAGTAAAAGAAATATGAGTTGAGAAGTAAGAGTAAAAGTAGAAGAAATATGAGTTCAGAAGTAGTAGAAGGAAAAGCAGAAGAAATATGAATTGAGAAGTACAAGGAGAAAGAGCAGAATAAATATGAGTTGAGAAGGAAAGGAACAAAGAGCAGAAGAACTATGAGTTGAGAAGTACAAGGAGAAGGAATAGAAGAAGAAATATGAGTTGAGAAGTAGAGGAACGAAGACCAGAAAAACTGTGAGTTGAGAAGTACAAGGAGAAGGAATAGGAGAAGAAATATGAGTTGAGAAGTAGAGGAACGAAGACCAGAAGAACTATGAGTTGAGAAATACAAGGAGAAGGAATAGGAGAAGAAATGAGTTGAGAAGTAGAGGAACGAAGACCAGAAGAACTATGAGTTGAGAATTAGAAGGAGAAGGAATAGAAGAAGAAATATGAGTTGAGAAGTAGAGGAACGAAGACCAGAAAAACTGTGAGTTGAGAAGTACAAGGAGAAGGAATAGGAGAAGAAATGAGTTGAGAAGTAGAGGAACGAAGACCAGAAGAACTATGAGTTGAGAAGTACAAGGAGAAGGAATAGGAGAAGAAATGAGTTGAGAAGTAGAGGAACGAAGACCAGAAGAACTATGAGTTGAGAAGTACAAGGAGAAGGAATAGGAGAAGAAATATGAGTTGAGAAGTAGAGGAACGAAGACCAGAAGAACTATGAGTTGAGAAATACAAGGAGAAGGAATAGGAGAAGAAATGAGCTGAGAAGTAGAGGAACGAAGACCAGAAGAACTATGAGTTGAGAAGTACAAGGAGAAGGAATAGGAGAAGAAATATGAGTTGAGAAGTAGAGGAACGAAGACCAGAAAAACTGTGAGTTGAGAAGTACAAGGAGAAGGAATGAGAAGAAATGAGTTGAGAAGTAGAGGAACGAAGACCAGAAGAACTATGAGTTGAGAAGTACAAGGAGAAGGAATAGGAGAAGAAATGAGTTGAGAAGTAGAGGAACGAAGACCAGAAGAACTATGAGTTGAGAAGTATAAGGAGAAGGAATAGGACAAGAAATATGAGTTGAGAAGTAGAGGAACGAAGACCAGAAGAACTATGAGTTGAGAAATACAAGGAGAAGGAATAGGAGAAGAAATGAGTTGAGAAGTAGAGGAACGAAGACCAGAAGAACTATGAGTTGAGAATTACAAGGAGAAGGAATAGAAGAAGAAATATGAGTTGAGAAGTAGAGGAACGAAGACCAGAAAAACTGTGAGTTGAGAAGTACAAGGAGAAGGAATAGGAGAAGAAATATGAGTTGAGAAGTAGAGGAACGAAGACCAGAAGAACTATGAGTTGAGAAGTACAAGGAGAAGGAATAGGAGAAGAAATGAGTTGAGAAGTAGAGGAACGAAGACCAGAAGAACTATGAGTTGAGAAGTAGAGGAACGAAGACCAGAAGAACTATGAGTTGAGAAGTAGAGGAACGAAGACCAGAAGAACTATGAGTTGAGAAATACAAGGAGAAGGAATAGGAGAAGAAATGAGCTGAGAAGTAGAGGAACGAAGACCAGAAGAACTATGAGTTGAGAAGTACAAGGAGAAGGAATAGGAGAAGAAATATGAGTTGAGAAGTAGAGGAACGAAGACCAGAAAAACTGTGAGTTGAGAAGTACAAGGAGAAGGAATGAGAAGAAATGAGTTGAGAAGTAGAGGAACGAAGACCAGAAGAACTATGAGTTGAGAAGTACAAGGAGAAGGAATAGGAGAAGAAATGAGTTGAGAAGTAGAGGAACGAAGACCAGAAGAACTATGAGTTGAGAAGTACAAGGAGAAGGAATAGGAGAAGAAATATGAGTTGAGAAGTAGAGGAACGAAGACCAGAAGAACTATGAGTTGAGAAATACAAGGAGAAGGAATAGGAGAAGAAATGAGTTGAGAAGTAGAGGAACGAAGACCAGAAGAACTATGAGTTGAGAATTACAAGGAGAAGGAATAGAAGAAGAAATATGAGTTGAGAAGTAGAGGAACGAAGACCAGAAAAACTGTGAGTTGAGAAGTACAAGGAGAAGGAATAGGAGAAGAAATGAGTTGAGAAGTAGAGGAACGAAGACCAGAAGAACTATGAGTTGAGAAGTACAAGGAGAAGGAATAGGAGAAGAAATGAGTTGAGAAGTAGAGGAACGAAGACCAGAAGAACTATGAGTTGAGAAGTACAAGGAGAAGGAATAGGAGAAGAAATGAGTTGAGAAGTAGAGGAACGAAGACCAGAAGAACTATGAGTTGAGAAATACAAGGAGAAGGAATAGGAGAAGAAATGAGTTGAGAAGTAGAGGAACGAAGACCAGAAGAACTATGAGTTGAGAAGTACAAGGAGAAGGAATAGGAGAAGAAATATGAGTTGAGAAGTAGAGGAACGAAGACCAGAAGAACTATGAGTTGAGAAATACAAGGAGAAGGAATAGGAGAAGAAATGAGTTGAGAAGTAGAGGAACGAAGACCAGAAGAACTATGAGTTGAGAAGTACAAGGAGAAGGAATAGGAGAAGAAATATGAGTTGAGAAGTAGAGGAACGAAGACCAGAAGAACTATGAGTTGAGAAGTACAAGGAGAAGGAATAGGAGAAGAAATATGAGTTGAGAAGTAGAGGAACGAAGAGCAGAAGAAACAGAAGTACAAGGAGGAAGGAAGAGCAGAAGAAATATGAGGTAAGAAATAGGAGTAAAAGCAGAAGAAATATGAGTGCAGAAGTAGGAGGGGAAAAAGCAGAAGAAATATGAATTGAGAAGTACAAGAAGGAAGAGCAGAAGAACTATTGGTTGAGAAGTAGAGGAACGAAGAGAAGAAGAAATATGACTTGAGAAGTAGGAAGAGGAAGAGCAGGAGATAGATAGATAGATAGATAGATAGATAGATAGATAGATAGATAGATAGATAGATAGATAGATAGATAGATAGATAGATAGATAGATAGATAGATAGATAGATAGATAGATAGATAGATAGATAGATACATAGATAGAAGACGGACAGATAGATAGATAGATAGATAGATAGATAGATAGATAGATAGATAGATAGATAGACAGACAGACAGACAGACAGATAGACAGATAGATAGATAGATAGATAGATAGATAGATAGATAGATAGATAGATAGATAGATAGATAGATAGATAGATAGATAGATAGATAGATAGATAGATAGATAGATAGATAGATAGATAGATAGATAGATAGATAGATAGATAGATAGATAGATAGATAGATAGATAGATAGATTTATTCATTCCATAACATTCTTACACTTGCTTTATAGCATAGAATAAAGAACATGTCCTATTCTTACGTTTAACAATAAAATGCAATACATATAAAATGCAAATATGAAATATGTACAGAATTAATAATACCTTAATAACAATGATATTTTATACAATGTAATATGTTTACCATTTAACAGTATTATAATATTTACACGGTACTGTGAAATGTCAAGAATTCATCTACAGAATAGAAAGTGTGAGATATTAAGAAATTTTTTAGTTTTACCTTAAATAATGCAGGGTTTTGGCTATGATTCTTAATGTCTTCAGGAAGACTATTGAACATTTTTATCGCCATGTAACGTACTCCCCTTTGAAAGCATGAAATATCAGTTGAGAAGTACAAGGAGGAAGAGCAGAATAGATATGAGTTAAGGAGTAGAAGAATGAAGAGGAAAAGAAATATGAGTTGAGAAGTAGGAGGACAAAGAGTAGAAGAAATATGAGTTTAGAAGTACAAGGAGGAAGAGCAGAATAAATATGAGTTAAGGAGTAGAAGAATGAAGAGGAAAAGAAATATGAGTTGAGAAGTAGGAGGACAAAGAGTAGAAGAAATATGAGTTTAGAAGTACAAGGAGGAAGAGCAGAAGGAATATGAGTAAGAGCAGAAGAAATATGAGTTGAGAAGTAGGAGTAAGAGTAGAAGAAATTTGTTGAAAAGTGGGAGGAGTGGACGAGCAGAAGAAAGTTTAATTGCATAGTGCAAGAAACTCTGATAAAAGAAGGAAAATGACAGACACTTAAGCATTACATAAAAGCATATAAGTCAGGCTGAACAATAGCATAGTATAGAACATAAGTAAAAAAAAACGACGTAAGAAGTAGAAGAAAGGGAAATAAATTTAGGGGGAGAATAGAGACCTGAAATATAAGAGAATTGAGAGTAAAAAGGGGCAGAAGAATTATCAAAAATGAGAAGCCAAAGAGGAAGAGGCCTGGTGACGTTTTAATGTCACATGTCTCACCTGCACAATGTCACGTGATAATAACAATCTTTACGACTAAATCACAAAGTTCATATCGTTTGATATTCTATCATCAAAGAGAGTATTTCTCTTATCAATTGTGTTTTGCAATATCTCTTGATTTCGTCTTGATTTGTTTAGCGATTGTTTATCAACTGTAACGATTACGTAATGGCTGAGAGATTACATGATTTGATTAATTAAAAAAAAAGAAAACATCATTATTATTCAAGGAAACATTACTGTTGTTCAACACTGAACTGCTGGCCTTCTATGCCCAAGGTTGCGGGTTCGATCCCGGGCCAGGTCGATGGCATTTAAGTGTGCTTAAATGCGACAGGCTCATGTCAGTAGATTTACTGGCATGTAAAAGAACTCCTGCGGGACAAAATTCCGGCACATCCGGCGACGCTGATATAACCTCTGCAGTTGCGAGCGTCGTTAAATAAAACATAACATATGTAACATTGAACTTGATGGATTTTAATTACTCATTACTATTAACAAAAATATTAAACTTTTTTTTTTGTTCACTAACGAATTATTTCGACTTGAGTCAAATATTGCTACTAATGTAGTATTTTGAGGACTTCAAGTGAACGTTGCTATTAATATGAATATTATGATCTTTTTCTTTTACTTGGTTATTAAACGACGCTGTATCAACTACGAGGTTATTTAGGCGTCGATGAGATAGGTGATAGCGAGATGGTATTTGGCGAGATGAGGCCGAGGATTCGCCATAGATTACCTGACATTTGCCTGACGGCTGGGAAAAACTTCGGAAAAAAAACCTAACCAGGTAACCAGCTCAAGCGGGAATCAACCCACGCCCGGTTGCAACTCTGGATCGGCAGGCAAACGATCTACGCCGGTGGCTCATAACGGATTTTCTTGGCTGACATCCCTCCTCTTTGTAATATATAAATAATAAAAGTATATCTAAATACTGTAACTAGATATAAACGCTTTATGTTGCTTATAAATAGATTGTATACTATTTTGTGGGTTTTTATTTCCAATAACCGAATAAACGGAATGCATTTACTTACTGTTAATTTATGTACGTTAGAAAATAAGTAAATGACTTAATTAATTTATTTTATTTACTATATTTAATTTATTAATCTGTCTGTCTGTCTGTCTGTCGAATAAGGTTTTGAGATTTGGTACCAAGAAAAGACAAAGTATATGATTATGTCTCGTGACCAGAATATTGTACGAAATGGAAATATAAAAATTGGAGATTTATCTTTTGAAGAGGTGGAGAAGTTCAAATATCTGGGAGCAACAGTAACAAATATAAATTATATTCGGGAGGAAATTAAACACAGAATAAGTATGGGAAATGCCTGTTATTATTCGGTTGAGAAACTTTCATCATCCAGTCTGCTGTCGAAAAATCTGAAAGTTAGAATTTATAAAACAGTTATATTACTTGTTGTTCTGTATGGTTGTGAAACTTGGACTCTCACTTTGAGAAAGGAACATAGGTTAAGGGTGTTTGAGAATAAGGTGCTTAGGAAAATATATGGGGCTAAGAGGGATGAAGTTACAGGAGAATGGAGGAAGTTACACAACACAGAACTGCACGCATTGTATTCTTCACCTGACATAATTAGGAACATTAAATCCAGATGTTTGAGATGGGCAGGGCATGTAGCACGTATGGGAGAATCCAGAAATGCATATAGAGTGTTAGTTGGGAGGCCGGAGGGAAAAAGACCTTTGGGGAGGCCGAGATGTAGATGGGAAGATAATATTAAAATGGATTTGAGGGAGGTGGGATATGATGGTAAGGACTGAATCAATCTTGCTCAGTATATGGACCAATGGCGGGCTTATGTGAGGGCGGCAATGAACCTCCGTGTTCCTTAAAAGCCAGTGAGTAAGTTATTATTATTTATTATTATTATTATTATTATTATTATTATTATTATTATTATTATTATTAACTCTAAGGTAAGTGATAACTATATTTATTATTATTATTATTATTACTATTATTATTATTATTATTATTATTATTATTATTATTATTATTATTATTTATTCATATGAGTATGGAATATTTTATAACTGTTCCTATCATCATCATCATCATCATCGTCATCATGGCTACTACAAAACGGATTAAAATCCTTGAAGTTAGTGTTTTTCAATTTGTTCGCAATAATTTGTTTTGTTATTTCAAGAATTTGCACTAACATCATTCCATTTTGAAAAGGGTCTCTGCGGTTGAAAAGGTAAAGTACTGACAATTCACCGCTAAATTCAAGATACAGGTATTCAATTTCTGCAAACAGCTTATACCCATTATCTTTTTCCACTTCAGCACTAATTGGAAATCATCACACAACATTGCAATTTTTTTTATCAATTTCAGTAGCGAATGGTGTAATCTTTATCAAAATCATTCGAGTGGCAGACTACTGATGACGGCTGGTAGGATATAGAAATTTTCAGTGGCGGCTGCCGTTAAAAAATTAATAATTATATCAATACTACAAGGTCTAAGGCATCCTGCCTAGAACTCGCGTTACGGAATGCGCGCAGGTTCGAATCCTCTTGGGAAAATAAATTTTCTCATGAAATTTCGGCCAGTGTGTGGGACCGGTGCTCACCCAGCATCGTGATGCACTTGGGGAGCTACGATAGGTAGCGAAATCCGGTTGCGAATACCAGATATAACGGCTGGGGGGATCATCGTGCTAACCACACGATACCTCCATTCAGGTTGGATGATTGTCCACCTCTGCTTGGGCATGTGGACGTGAGGCGGCTGGTCAAAAGTCAATATTTTTCAAAGTTGAGTGGTAGTTAGTTTCAAAATATTAATTTCGAAATATCAGTGGCGGCTCGTCACATGTCAACATTTTTTAAAGTTGAATCGTAGTTAGTTTCAAAATATTTATTTCGAAATATCAGTGGCGGCTGGTCAAATGTCAACATTTTTCAAAGTTGAATGGTAGTTAGTTTCAAAATATTTATTTTGATTAAATAAAATAAACATGGAAAAAATAATCAATATGCAATTATGAAATAATAATTTTAATTTTAAAGGAAACGAAAATTTCATCCGAACAAATGTAACGTTTTAAAATTCCTTTTCAGAACGAAAAGTTAAATTTGTTTTGATCAAATTTCTTCACATTTGAAGGATAAAACTAAAATTCTTTCAATCATTTATTGTCATAATACGCTGCTGTCTTAAGGAGTTAGGTACAGCTTATATTCAACTTTTTTCCTCCATTACTGTGCCTTGTACAATAATGAAAATTAGTATGTGTAAAACACTGTTCTTCTGCTATATGAAAAAAAATATTTTTACGATTAAAAAAATTATTTACATTTTTTTTTTTTCCTCAAAATTCAGTTCACTGTATAGTGATGAAGCGTTTCCCACATAACTCAAAAAATTATCCAACATTCTGTGATGAATTTTTTTGTGTGTATTTAATGCATGTCATATCTACAATACGATGGAAGATCAATTCTCTACCTTTGATAGATTGTCTGATAAAAAATAAATTCATTTTAAAATATGGTCAAAATATCAGAATTTTCTTCTAACACAAAATAAAAAGAATATTATTTATTAAGGAATGTAGTTGAAAGAGCATGATATTGTAAACATGAGTTTCAGCAATAAAATAAGAGAGAAAGAACGTGAAAAAGTCAACAAGTTTATGAGTTATGAGCGAAATGCTTCATCACAGTAAACTGCCATCATTTTGAATTTTGAAGAAAAAAATATATAAATAAATTTGAATTGAATTTTAATTTGAATTTTGAATATAAATATATTTTTTTAAATAATAAACATTTTTTTTTTCATATAGCAGAAGGACAGTGTTTTACAAATATCAATTTTCATTATGGTACAAGATACAGTAATGGAGTAAGAAAATGTTGAACATTTCCAAAAATTTTACTGCTGTAAACTGTACCTAACCCCTTAAATTGACTGAGCATATTGGGAATTAAATCAGTAGCTTTCCCAAAACACGCTATGAAATGTTTAATATAAAATAATTTTTACGTCGAAAAGGAAATAAAAACGAGCGAAACTGTATTCAACTTTTTGGTTGAAATAACTCAAAGAATAATCCCTTGAAATTAAAGACATTATTTTAGGTTCATTCTTTATAAAATAATTCATTAGCGGTTCGTGATGAAAGTCAAAACATATTTTTTAATAACCTGAAAGAAGAAATGTGTTTTGAAAAGACATATACAACCACTGGAATTAAGTCTTGGATAGAATTTGTACTCACCATGATTCCATTTCCGAGCATGTGTTCCGGCAACTTGGGGGAGGATGAACGAGGGGTGGTCTGCATGTGGTGAAGATGCTGCTGCTGCTGCTGCTGCTGGTGCAACAGGTTTGATATCTCGCCACTGCTGTACAGATCGTACTTTTCACGTATGTACGGCGAAACAGGTGAGTCTGTAGGATCCTGCGTACTTGGGCCTTCTGTACCTTCGTCTTCCATTGTGGACGTATCGGCGTTTGTCATTGTTGCAATATTCGTAGTGTTCAGAGAATTCGACCATGAAGACATGAACGTTCGTTTAATTTTCGATTAAATTAAGTTTCATTTTCTATTTCTTAAAACATTATGATAAAAACTCAATTTTAAGTTTCTGCACTTCAAAAAAAGACTTTCCTTTGTTCATAAATGACGTATATTTTTATATTTCCAAAATTCTAGCACATGAAATCACATTATTTTATATTATCTTCATATTAACACTGCTTTCACTTTTTTATAATACTGAACCATCAGTCGATAAGATATTCAGAATTTCATATGAAATATCTTCATGATATTGTTTACATAAATATATTCTTACGTTTTTATTAAGAAAATAACTCGTTCAAACACTTTTTTTTTGCACTGTAAACGTACACTATGCCTACACTCAGCTGAAATCAAAACATCGAATAAATCTATCTTGGTGTCTTCGGAATTCAGTTCGAGCAATCACCTAGCAACCATGTTCGATTAAGAAACAAAACACGATCTCACGAGTTATGTTTTTTCTTAGGTCAATATAAACAGTCACCATTCAATTGTTTTCAAGTACTATATAAATTCGACGACCGTTAGTGTCTTGTAAACAGATTTAATTTGAAAAGAAATAGCAGTCCGTTATATTTTAAATCAAATATAAAGATAACTTACTGAACTCAAATTCCGAGGATCTTGCTTGGCGGCTTCGTAATATTGAAGTTCAAACAAAGCATCTAGCAATGATGTCAGGTTCAGAAACAAAACACGGTCATTCTTTACTCATATAACAAACACAAAGCGTAAACATCACTTTTCAATTCTTTTTAACTTCGATTGCAATTTATTTAGTTTCTTTTCACAATTAAAAATCTGAGTATAAAACACTTTTCTCTCACTTTCACATAAATAATTTATTTATAACCTGTTGCACTTTTTTTTTCACCACCAGAGTGTTACGTCGAGATGAATTACAAAAAAGAGTAGGTAGAGATTTTAACAGATGTACCAATTAAATAATAATAAAAAAAGAGAGCATGGGGTGTAGGTTGACAGCTCCGCATTTATCCCCATCGGCTTAGTTAATTAACATTAATTTAAAAAAAAATAACAGCTTGTATAAAAACTGCACAAAAAATTGTTTCAAACATGAAACGATAGACTTTAAATCCGTTTTACAGCAAGTCCGCAAACACAACCTCGCCAGTTCATCTCCAACACTGCACTGCATAAAGAGTTATTATTTTTACACACATCCGTTAGTTACCCATCACAGCTTCACAACTCAACTGAAAAACACCAAACTATATTCTCCTCTCCACCCACTAGTTGTGTAAAAAATTTAAAAAATAATAAAAAAAACTAGAGAGGGAGGGGAGAGAGAGAGAGAAAAAAAAGCGTTTCCCAACTAAAACATGAGCAGTAGTAGCAGCAGACAGAAACATGGTCGCATCACACATGCATGGAGTGTACGGAGTCACTACACGAGCGCCCTCTTTATCTGCCGCTCTTTACACATGCTCGCCTGGCCCCTCCCCTCTGCCATTCAGCACACATGGGCAGCACCGCGGTACCGCACCGCACAATTAAGACTTCTGGACACGACATGCAGTGCACATACATATTTACGCATTTTACTAGACAGTGTCACTGCAAACAGAGACCGATACTTTATTCAACATTAACAGAACACACTAATTGAACGCTCGAGATATAGGCCTGTGTGATGAATGGAACGAGGTTTAAACCCGAGTCACACGGGAATAGTTTATAGGAATCAAGTGCTTGAAGCCTCTAAACTTGATGCTATATTTGTGATCACACGGAGACATTAAACTTGAAACCATTCTTGAAAAAAAGCGCGCGCTGAATGTTGTATTCGTAGTGGTGTTTGAATTCTTGTATTCTGTTATCTATATTAATAATAAATCTGTAGCCAAAATTTTTCTGGTAATTTTCGATTTTCCAAAAATAAATGGTGTTAACATGTATAATTAACCATCCTGAAACCGAAAATCGCTTTTTTGAAATTTTTGTTTGTATTTCTGTCTGTCTGTCTGTCTGTCTGTCTGTCTGTCTCTCTCTGTCTGTCTGTTTGTCTGTCTGTATGTTTGTTACCTTTTCACGCGATAATGGCTGAACCGATTTATATGAAAATTAGAATATAAATTAAGTTCGTTGTAACTTAGATTTAGAAATGATCGGGACGAAATTGAAATACAAACTGCTGAGCCATTTATACCCGAACCCATGCTTTCAGAAGTCGAAATTGCGATAGAAAATCTGAAAAAGTACAAGTCTCCAGGTATCGATCAAATTCCAGCAGAGATTAATACAAGAGGGTGGAAGTGCATTATATAGCGAAATTTATAAACTTGTACTTGCTATTTGGGAAAAGGAAATTGTACCAGAACAATGGAAGGAGTCCATAATTGTACCTATTTTTAAAAAGGGGGACAAAACCAACTGTGGTAACTTTCGAGGAATATCACTTTTGTTGACGTCGTACAAAATTTTGTCCAATATTCTTTTGAGAAGATTAACTCCGAACGTAGATGAAATTATTGGGGATCATCAGTGCAGTTTTCGGCGTAATAGATCGACTATTGATCAGATTTTTTGTATTCGACAGATAATTGAGAAAAAAATGCGAGTATAAGGGTACAGTGCATAAGTTATTCATAGATTTCAAAAAGGCATATGACTCGGTTAAGAGAGAAGTTTCATATGATATTTTTATTGAATTTGGTATTCCCAAGAACCTAGTTCGATTAATTAAAATGTGTCTCAGTGAAACGTACAGCAGAGTTCGTATAGGTCAGTTTCTGTCAGATGCGCTTCTAATTCACTGTGGGCTAAAGCAAGGAGATGCACTATCATCTTTACTTTTTAACTTTGCTCTAGAGTATGCCATTAGGAAAGTCTAGGATAACAGGGAGGGTTTGGAATTGAACGGGTTACAACAGCTGCTTGTCTATGCTGACGACGTGAATATGTTGGGAGAAAATCCACAAATTATTTGGGAAAACACGGGAATTTTACTTGAAGCAAGTAAAGAGATAGGTTTGGATGTAAATCCCGAAAAGACAAAGTATATGGTTATGTCTCGTGACGAGAATATTGTACGAAATGGAAATATAAAAATTGGAAATTTATCTTTCGAAGAGGTGGAGAAGTTCAAATATCTTGGTGCAACAGTAACAAATATAAATGATATTCGGGAGGAAATTAGACACAGAATAAATATGAGAAATGCTATTATTATTCGGTTGAGAAGCGTTTATCACCCAGTCTGCTGTCAAAAAATCTGAAAATTAGAATTTATAAAACAGTTATATTACCGGTTGTTCTTTATGGTTGTGAAACTTGGACTCTCACTTTGAGAGAGGAACAGAGATTAAGGGTGTTTGAGAATAAGGTTCTTAGGAAAATATTTGGGGCTAAGAGGGATGAAGTTACAGGAGAATGGAGAAAGTTATACAACACAGAACTGTGCGCGCTGTATTCTGCACCTGACATAATTAGGAACATTAAATCCAGACGTTTAAGATGGGCAGGGCATGTAGCACGTATGGGCGAACCCAGAAATGCATATAGAGTGTTAGTTGGGAGGCCGGAGGGAAAAAGACCTTTGGGGAGGCCGAGACGTAGATGGGAAGATAATATTAAAGTAGATTTGAGGGGGGTGGGATATGATGATAGAAAATGGATTAATCTTGCTCAGAATAGGGGCCAATGGCGGGCTTATGTGAGGGCGGCAGTGAACCTCCCGGTTCCTTAAAAGCCAGTAAGTAAGTAATACTGGATTAATTAATTAATACATTTAAATTATAGTTTATTTAACGACGCTCGTAACTGCAGAGATTATATCAGCGTCGCCGGTGTGCCGGAATTTTGTCCAGCAGGAGTTTCTTTTAAATGCCAATAAATCTACCGACATGAGCCTGGGCCGGGATGGAACCCGCAACTTCGAGCACAGAAGGCCAGCGATATAGGGGAGAGTCGGGTAGTATCGGACATTGGGTAATATCGGACAGTGAGTTCCTTTCATCTACCTCACTTTGATAGTACCTGATTGACATGGTTACGTTTCTGTGATGTCGCATAGAGAAACGTAAGTATGTTATTCAGGTACTACCATATGGTGGTAGATGAAAGAAAGGCACTGTCCGATACTACCCGACTCTCCCCTACCAACTGCGCTACCGCGGCTGATTAATTAATGATTGAAGTGAATTGAATTAAGTGAAAAAATGAAATGAACTTAACAAATAATAGCCTCTACCCATGGATTAACAAATAACGAAGTAAATAAACAAATGAAATATTAAGACGGATAATGAGTTTGTTAAGGGGTTAGGTACAGCTTACAGTAGTTAAATTCTGGAAATATTCAACTTTTTTTCCCTCCATTACTGTATCTTGTACAATAATGAAAATTTGTTTGTGTAAAACACTGTCCTTCTGCTATATGAAAAAAATATTTTCATGATTAAAAATAAAATATCCAACATTGCGATGAAATTTTTTGTGTGTATTTATGCATAACATATATATATATATATATATATATATATATATACACACACATATAATATGAAGCAAAATCACTTCTCTACCTTTGATAGATTGTCTGATAAAAAATAAATTTATTTAAAAAAGGTCAAATAGGGTAAACATTGGTAATTTCGTGATAATTTCGTGAAAATTAATTTAAAATGTAAATGTGTAAATATATCGCTATTCCGATTTTTTCATCTAAAAGATGATAATTTGCTGTACAAATCTGGAGACATAAAAGATTGGACACGTTCTTGAACAGGTGCCAGAAACCACTTTTACAACTTAAGCCAAAAGGTTGGTTATTTCGTGATAACCTTGGTAATTTTGTGATATTACATTGATAATTTCGTGAGACGTAGAAGAATTGTGGAAAAATTCATTAAAGTGAAATGAAATTCTCATTTATTGTTACAAGACTTCAAACATAGTAATTCTGGCCAATATTCATAGCAAGAAAACATAGAAATACATATCAACACATAATAAGAATGAAATCAAAGTAAAAATTGAAATTGAAAAGGGATCTTCTTTGCCCTGAAAGGGTGAACACTTTTATTACGGACTTTACTATAGCGTATATTACTAGGGTAACTCCAAAAGTAATGCATAACATTATTATTGTTATTATTATTATTATTATTATTATTATTATTATTATTATTATTATTATTATTATTATTATTATTATTATATAAAGATTACAATGCAAATGGGGGGGGGAATTGGAGATGGTCTATTACGCAGTATATCTAATGTAATAACTAAAATTTACGAGAATTTCGGTGACAGACTTTAAATCCGCGAAGGGATCCTACAGTTAACCAAAGAGATGGTAATCGCACGGTACCAGTTCAGGACTGTAAAGTTGATGTCTGCCTCTGTCTCCAGTCCAAAATGGTGGACCATGTTTCATCTTCTGTCACAATTCTTGCAAGTAAGTCATCTAGCACATATCATTGGCACTTAGCATGATAACAAATCAAATAGAAGCTACACTGAACCCATTGCGTCCCCCTTTCCTTTTTTGTTATCACATCTTATCTTCATATTTCTAAATTTCATATTGTAATACAATTTTTAAAATAATATAAAATGTATCGCTTAATGCTCAACAAAATTTCGCCTCAAACCGCTAAGATTTCTATCAGTAAAGCTAAGCCTATATGGCGACTACAGCTGTATCTAAAATTCCAAGAACATTTCCTAAAATTTCATGAAGATACAATAAATCTTTGTACCAAATATCATATCCTTACCTTTATTAATAAGCGTGAAAAATAATTACAAACATCCGCAAAATTTGTACGCCTGAGAAGTCGACGCTAACTTGCTCTCTCCAAACATAAAAGCTCACTGAAGCAGCTACAATATTCACACAAAGCGTAGCTGTATGTTTCTGGAAACTGGACAAAATATGCAATCCCTTGGCGGAAATTTGAATCTCGTAACACCATTGGTTAGTTCACGAAAGAGCAAAGAAAAAGTATCACGAAATAACCACTGCCACGAAATAACCAATGTTTACCCTATCAGTATTTTCTTCTAACACAAAATTAAAAAAATATATATTATTTATTAAGGAATGTAGTTGAAATAGTATGAGATTGTAAACAGGAGTTTCAGCAATAAAATAAAAGAGAGAGAGAACATGAAAACTTAACAAGTTTATCAATTATGAGAGAAACGCTTCATCACTGTACAGTGAATTGCCACCATTTTGAATTTTGAAAGAAATATATATATATATATATATATATATATATATATATATATATATATATATAATTTTTTTAATCGTAAAAATATTTGTTTCATACAGCAGAAGGTTGTGTTTTACATATAGCAATTTTCATTATTGTACAAGATACAGTAATGGAGAAAAAAAATGTTGAATACAGTATTTCCAAAATTGTTACTGCTGTAAGCTGTATCAAATTTAGGGCAAAATTAATTAACTAATTAATTAATAGGAAAAGTGGCAATAATAAACTAATTAATAAAGAGTAAAGTGATTAAAGTTTGAAGAATGGAAAATAATGTAAAAAAAATCAATAACATATAAAGAAAAAGTCGACCTGGTTGGTGAGTTGGTAGGCCTATAGCGCTGGCCTTCTATGTCCAAGGTTGCGGGTTCGATCCCGGGGCAGGTCGATGGCATTTAAGTGTGCTTAAATGCGACAGGATCATGACAGTAGATTTACTGGCACGTAAAAGAACTCCGGCACATCCGGCGACGCTGATATAACCTCTGCAGTTGCGAGCGTCGTTAAATAAACAATAACATTAACATTATAAAGAGAAATTAAATATTTAGTTAAAGTGTGAATTTATTAACGCTGAAATAAATATTGTGGACAGGTTGTTGAATGTAGAAATGAACAAAGAAGTGAGCAGATTAATGGAACAATCGATTAGTGGAGGAGTGAGTATATTAACACTAGAATAAGTTGTGGAGAGGTTGGATAAATGGAGAAATAAATAGAGAAGTGAATAGATGAATTAAATTAATGAAATTACGGTATTAGTGGAATAGAGAGTTTATTAATGCTAAAATAAATTATGGATTGATTGGATGAATGGAGGAATGAATACAGAAGTGAATAGATAAATAAAATAATAATATAAGAGTGGGTTAATAACACTGAAGTAAATTGTGCACAGGTTGGGTTAATGGAAGAATGAATTGAGAAGTGAATAGATGAATGCAATAATCAGTGAAAGAGTGAGTTTATTAATGCAAAACTGAACTGTAAAGAATCAAGTTCCTAGAAGTCGTATGATTTGTAACAATTATTGTTGTGATAAGTGCATAAGAATAATATAATTTTTTCGGAATATGTATGACAAGTCTTTCTTGTGTTAAATTCTAACGTACCTTGTTTACATGTTTCGACCTATTATGGCTCATCTTCAGAATTGGTCGTTGCTGATCTTGGCGCCTCTTGTTTTGTTTCCTGTGAGGGTGTGTTCGTGTCGCGTAAAGTGGAGTCAAAGAACACACCCTCGCAGGAAACAAAACAAGAGACGCCAAGACCAGCAACACTGAAGTAAATTGTGCACAGCAACGACCAGTGCTGAAGATGGCCCATAATAGGTCGAAACATGTAAACAAGGTACGTTAGAATTTAACACAAGAAAGTCTTATCATACATATTCCGAAGTGATACAGTGTTAAAAGTTATGTAATCAAGATGTATATAATTTTTAATTAAAAATATAAATACAAATCTGTACGAAGGAACTAAGGAATTAATAACAAATTTTTTGCATCAGAATATTAGCCAGTTAGAGAAATAATTTTCTGAATAGTTTATTCTCTATTAGTCCGCCGAGTTAGCTCTGTGGTAGCGTGTCTGCCTCCAGACTAGCCGGCCCGGGTTCGATTCTCGGCGGGGTCAGAAATTTTCTACCTTGGGACTAGGAGGGATAGCGGTGCACAACTTGTAATCACTAAATTGTGCTCCAATATGTCTGAGTTAAATCCCAAATCTCTCCACAGTGCATATGAAGAGAAGGCATATGTCACTGTTGGTAGTGATTCGTCCGTCGGATGAGGACGTTAAGCCTGGTGCTATTCGACAGGAGTAGGCTACGTGCCGGCACCGGGTTTCCCCTTCTCCCTTCCTCATCTTCATCATCATCATTCATTCCAGACACTACACTTACACGAGCACTTACACATACACTCACCCTAGTACACGACATAACTCTCCACAGATACACATCCTGTACAGTGTGACCCGTCGAAGTGGTGCACAACTAGAAAATAGGTCACAGTTCTGTCATCTATCCGCAATATGCGGAACCCGAATCACGCAAGTGAAGTGGGTGGGCATTGGACACACACATACACACACACACACTATTTGTAATATTCGTTTACCCTTAAAACTAAATAATAATGGTATTTTACAAATAACTTCACATTAGTGTAACTCTGAAAATATTGATAATAGGATCCATGTTTATATGACATTTCTTGCTCATAATGCCTTCAGAAATAAGCTCCGTAAAACCTTGGTTTTTCTGAACCGATGAATACGAGTTGCGACTGCACGAAAGATAGTGAGTGGTTTCTATAGCTGCGAGGTGCGAGGTCTGCGTACCTTGCAGTTATAGAAACCACTCACTATCTCTCGTAGAGTCTGGATTTGTGCGAGGCGGGCCTCGCACCTCGCAACTCGCATGCGTCCGATCAGAAATACCCAGGCTTAAGTGGCGGAAACTCCTCGTGAATCACCATGGCTTCCTATAGCAACGCCACCACGTCTACACTACGCAGCTTATGCTTATGGTCCGATAACGGGGAATCACAAGATGTATTTCCTCACTTCATAGGCATGAATGAGAGGCGAGAGATTTGTTTAAATTAAATAATGTTTATACCCGAGCTCTTATCGTTGTGTTTCACAAACAAAGCGCTGAATGAAATCATCTTCAGCAACAACACATTCCTAATTATGTGTTGCAAAATCTCTTCTTCTTGTCCACGTTAATTTATTCTCATATAATAACACTGATATGCTACCTAGAAGTTCTCAGAACTTGAGGCGATACTATTACAAAAATGGATCACGGATACACCACATAGCCCATAGAAACACGAAGCAACCAAGAATTCTTAAAAAGATAACATATTTCTGAGTGATATAATTGATTTAGTTTTAAAATATTATATTGCAAAAAAATTATTTAAGTAAAAAAAAAACTCCAAGATTTATATGTTTATAATATATTTCCTGAAAATATGTATTTACATAATTTTTTGTGAAAATATGTGTTTTATGTGAAATAAAATTCGGGTTTTAAACTTGAAACTTGACATTCGGAATTTTTAACTTCGTTAATTGTGTTTTATCACACGCAAGAAAAATATTTAATTACATAGGAATCCGCTCCTTAGTTATATCATGTGGTAAGAGTGACAGATTAAGATATAGTTACGCATCAACAAGTAATGGAATCACCCTTTATATAAAGACGCATTATTTACATGAAAATGAAACAAAAATACTCTGAAGAAACTTGCGCATTGTTCATTTAAATGACGCATGCTTAAAATGGGACAAAATGTAAGTTACATAGCAAAACTATAAGCAGTATTTCATTGGGTATGAAAGGAGAAACTGAAGTAGTCAAAGAAAACCTACTCCAAAACCAATATTCATCACAAATACAACGCAGTCTACCATGCACAGAAAGCTGGCTATATAAAAAAATGGAGAAATGATTAGGTCTAAGTGGAAGTTACAGCAAATACCGAAGCAGTCCTAGAAAATTTGCCCCTTGTTCAACTCAAACTTCAGAGAATCTTTCGGAGATAAATCTCAGATTCCCAAAATTGTGATGAATTGGATTACCTTAATCTCCTCTGTTAGCAACGGCGCCCAACATTAGACTTCAAAGAAAGGTAGAAAATTGTTACCTATAGCAGCAATAACATCAGTATTACACTGTTCAACATATAAATCCGTATCTTTTGCACGTAAACATCTGATCAAACGAAACTTTATCATGTACAGTAAAGAATTCCATGTAGCCGAACCGTTGTACCGGTCACGCGAGCTTTAAAATTTATGACTGTGCAGGGGAATTATTTAGCTCTTATCAAAACCATCGGTAAAGACCAGCATTCATATAGGCGATTGTGTTAAAACGTTTTGATACTGTTATCTCAAGTTTTTATAAATAAAATTAGAACACAAGAAAACGATTTTACACCACATGTTTATATAAAAGTTACAAGTTTTATTTATTATGGGAATAGCTGATAACGAACTATATTTTATACCTTTCTAAACCTTCATTTCACGATGGAGTAAATATAGAATAACGAAAAAATTGAACGTACTGGTGTAAAATTTAATAAGAGGGAGAAGAAAAGAACTGAAAACTCATACAGGCCCTACTCTAGTAACGAGGGGTGGGAATATATCGCAATAATAACAAATGAAGGTCCATATATTCTAGTAGCAGATGGTTGCAATTATAACACCATAATATTTTATAAAAAAAAAACAAAAGATTAAAAATAGAACTGATATAAAATACATCATTTGAATGAAATCTGACAATACCAATAATTCTTCTCACAAGCAAACATTCTCACAGGGACAGTTAAAAAAGTTATTTTTTTCTTCCATCATGTTAATAATGTCAAAACTTAAGAACTCAGCAGCTGTTCCATACTCTCCTTTGCTCTGATTATGAGATTGGAGTAGTGTGGATTCCTGGCCATGTAGGGATTGCAGGAAATGAGGCCGCGGATGCTGCAGCCAGGGCTGGCGCACTGGATGGCTCTCTGGTATATTGGCGCGAGAGGTGGCAGGACATTCGAAACTACTTGAAATATAAAATTTGGTGGCAATGGGAAGGAGAATGGTCTGCACAAGAGGGAAACAGATTACGAAATATAAAGAATACTGTTAGAGTTTGGGATTCGTCTACAAGAGCGTCGCGACACGAGGAGGTTTTACTCACCCGGTTGAGGATTGGCCATTGTCATCTGACACACGGCCATCTCCTACGTGGCGAACCTCAGCCGGAGTGCGATATGTGCCATGTTCCACTTACGGTGGAACATTTTTTATTGCGTTGCAGGAAATATGACCATGCACGGAGGCAATATGGAATTCGGCCGACATTACGTGACGCTCTTGGAAATGATTTTAATTGTGCAAATGCAGTTCTGAGATTTTTATCAAATACAGGTTTGGATAAGGTGATTTAGTTTTTTATTGATCCGTTTTACTTATCCTCCGGACCCTTTACATCCGGAGGTTACATTTGTTGTTTTATATTTGATTTTACATTGTTGACATTTCTGACTTTATACATCCGAATATTTTATAAAATTTTATGGTTTTAAAATAAGATTGACAAGTTATCTCTGGTGGCCTTAGTTTTATTGTTTTATTTGTTCGTCTTGAATACCACCTAGTGTGGTAGAATTGCTCACTTTTATGATTCTGTAGAAATCACCTTATGTATTCTGCATTTGTGTGCTCCTTTTATCGTGACAACGCTTTTTAGTTCTTTTAGCACTCTGATTATTATATTATTTATGTATTTGTTACATTAAGAATTTTAGATAAGGGCGCAAATAGCCATAGTAGCTGACGCGCCCTTCTTAAACCCTACTAATAATGTCAAAACATAAGCTTGTACAAATTTTAGCCACTCGAGAGTAATTGAGAACCGTTTTTGCAAGACTTGCTAACTGCAAAATTTGCAAAATTGAGATTTTTATGGATTCGTCAACACAAGGCAGGCCTGTACATGATGTTCAAAGCGTCTTAGTAAAATTGGGTAATTTCTCTTCATTGTAGTGTATCAAAGTGTGATCGTTTTTTCAAAACTTGCTTTCTTCTATAAGTGAGAGATACAGCAAAACTTGCATGCTATAGTGTTTTGTCTCTCCTGTAAAATATAGTTTTTTTCACTTAGCAAGTTTTGCAAAAACGGTCCTCAATTACGAGGGCCATAAAAATAAGTTTCCCTGGGCCCTTTTACAGAAAGAAAAAACAGTTTCATTGAAAAATTTATTAGAACAGATACAACAACTGTTGAGCTATTTTTCAACATATTTCCCACTGAAACTGAGACATTTTTCATACCACGGGATCGATAGAGAGGTCCAGACGGCTGTCACAAAATGGTTCCAATCCCAGGCGGCAGACTTCTAAGATACAGGGATACAAAAGTTGATTCCACGGTATGATAAATATCAATTCCGATGGTGAATGTATTGAAAAATAGCTCAACAATTGCTGTATCTGGTCCAATAAATTTTTTCATGAAATTGTGTTTTCTTTATGTAAACCAGGCCTGCACAAACAGCGCTCAACGAGCGCGCGCGCTCCTTCGGAGCGAGAGAGCGGTGTTTACCGCTCGCCGAAACGGAGAGGAAGATCAAAGACGTTTTATAGTTTAGGAAGATACGTCAGAATGACATAGACTTGCTATAGGTAGAGGAGAGGGAAACGACCACTCAATTATATAGTGGAGTGCAGTGTGTAGGCCTATTCTCAGTAACTATTTCACGTTGCTTACCTACTGCTACAGTACAGTATGGGGGAATCTAAAAGACGGAACATAACATTTAACGATTTACAGCTCGAACTTATTGATCTTCAGTGTGACCTAGGAGCTAAAGATCGTTTGAATAATACTACTAGCCTGGTTGAGTTTTACAAGACTAAACATTAGCAATAATATCCACGACTACACAGGCTGGCTGTGAAAATGATTGCTATGTTTGGCTCAACGTTTATATTTGTGAGCAACTGTTTTCTACAATCAACATTAATAAAGGCGACATCGATCATCTCTAACTGATGTTTCATTATGATCATTAGGCTACTATTCCTTTCAGCTGCCAACAGCATAAAACCCCGTTTTGATGTACTGATAGATAAAAATATAACAAAATGATATTGTACATTTAAGTAGCTATAGAATTTCTATTACTTCTGTAAAATAAATATTTATTTATTAGTTAATAATAGTCCAAGATAGTTTTGCAAACACTGGACGGGAATTTATTTCATAAGCACTCGTAATAGTACTTCCTTTAATGTACATTTTGTACGAGATCACCCCTTCTTCCAGTCCACCCTTATACAGAGCGCAGCTAATATCTGCATTCCGCTCGTGAGCTGTGAGCCGGCTCGGAGAGCGCAAACCTTGTGCAGGCCTGATGTAAACGGTCGAAGGGAAACTTACTTTTTTACGGCCCTCGTAATTGCGCTCGAGTGGCCAAAATTAGTATAAGCATTTGTTTTGACATTACTGACATGGTGGAAGAAAAAACAATTTTTTATTTGCCCCCATGAGAATGATTGCTCTCAGTTGTAAATCACGGGCAGATGGAGTGTGGACGTCCGAGAATCAGATTCTTAAAATCGGAACAGATAATAGTCGAACCCAGCGTTTCTCAAACTTTTTTGAAGTGGGGACCACTTTTTTAAGTCAGAACAGTTCCGCGGACCACCTTACCCTTATTCCCTTCGAAAGTAAATTTATAATTTTTGTAGCATATTTTAATACCAGTATACTTATATCTCAAATTAGAATTAATTAATTAAAATTAATTTAATTCAATTAATTTTATATTAGTATTAGCTAATTAAATCAATGTTAATAGAAGAAAATTCATTTACTTTTTTTAATAATTCAAGGCTATTAGAGTTTGGATAATCTTTAACTTGTTAATTAAAAACAAAAATAAATGCTGGTACTCACATTAATGAGATGAATGAGCCTGTCGATTCTTACACAATTGTTCTAGGCCTACATTTGAATGACTAGATATTTCTTTAATGGCACTAGAATCATTGATATTAATATCGTCACACACAGCTTCTGAACTATTAGCAGTGCCTAAATGAAGCTTATCATCACGTTCCTTTCTTTTCAAAGATCGGGATCGAAGCCAGTTTTTCATTATGTATAATGGCCACTATTTAACAGAGACATAGACATCTACTAGCGTGTACCACATAAGAAAGATTTAAAGTCATAAATACATGAAAAGGTTCGGGACTTTGGTCCTCTGTAATGAATTCGGGTGGTCCCTGGCTGGGTTACAGGTGCAGCACCAGAAGTGCAGGGAAAACATGGCGAGAAACACCGCGTTCATAGTGCTTTAAATCCCTCTTTTGTTGCTGAGAGTAGAGTGAGAAGTCGATAGACGGGTAAGGTAACAAATTTCATAAAATGTCAGTACTAGGAGAAAAAGTGAAAGCGATTGCCATGTGTCATTTCCATACTCTGAGATTTTAAGCTATAATGTAATACGCAATTCGTTTTGAATTTTATTTTCTCTTCTGTCTTTTTTGAAGGACCACAAGGGCAGACTCGAGGACCACAGTTTGAGAAACGCTGGCCTAACCCAATATAATACTGAAATACAGGGACATCATTTTATTTTTACTAACATTTTTAATATCAACCTGTCTATGCCTTTAGAGAACCGGAAACACCGCTTGCTCCCCCCTCCAAGACTGGAGTTCGATGATACTGGCGTAAAACACAAATCACTCTACTAGGTATAGGATGGAAGAAAAGTAGTTCATCCATTTACGTAAACTAGGAAATATCGCGATTTTCAGTTTGATAATTTCCATTAGGTTTTTCTTTAATCAAAGTACAGTACTGTATTAAGAATAAGTGTTTTTACTCACGAAGTGAGTTATCCATGCGAACGTATTCATTATGCAGTGTATACTGTCTACAGCACATTAGCGTACAATATAGAGAAAGAAGTTAAATTGAAAAATAATCATAATATGAATATTTAAACACAATTTTGAATATGGTGGCCGTTCATTTCGATACAGGCTTCAGTTCTTTTGTGCATATTATCGCACTATAGACTATTGCATCTAATTCCAATTGCCAGTTTCGTCCTTCGTACTAGTAACTCATGTTGAAATAATTCACGTACTGTGAATTCAATCTTCACTTCTGCCCGACCCGAAAATATAAAATTACTCAGACATGCTATCTACTGTCCGTCCAAGTGGTTATGCCGCAGGATTATAGAAAGGGAGGAAATCACGTGACAGTTAATTACTTAACGAGGCCCTTTTATTTAAGTTAAATTAAACAGCTGTATAATATTACGTGAACGTCCAATTCCTAACAGAAATTAATGTTTTCAGAAAAGAGCTAACACAGCCCAGCTTTTACAGAGGGGCGAGCAGAAGCAGGTGGGGGAAATCGGGATGCGACGTAGGCAAACGGACAGTACCTGTGAGAAAATATGATTCAATATTGAAAGCTCTTTCGTCACTGGAAAACGCGAACATATTTCTGGAACGTACTATCTCAATAACTCAGTGCTTTTTACTATATGCGATCTTGATTCTGTCTGAAGAACAGTTGAAACTTTATTAGTAGAAGGGGTGGGAGTGAAGTACATTCAAAAACTCAGGTACAATAAAAATTGAAGTAAAAATAAAATGATTTCCCTGTATATCAGAATAATGATAAATGAAGTTCCATTATAATTGCAATTTAAGATCCACATATCCTATTATTAAAAATGGCTGAATATATAAAAATAAGAGTGAGTGAAGTCAACGTATTCAAGTTGTAATGTCATAATATTGACAAGTAAAACTCTACGTATCCTGGCAATTAGTCCTTATTTTGATCTCAGAGTGACCTGGTTTCAGACATCCCATGTCATATGTTTTCAAGTTTATTCCTACATTGTTCTCCATTCAAATTCCGTTACGAGGCCCGAAGCCACAAGTAAACATTGGTTTCTTTTTCCCCCTCTCTGCTGCACATCTCTCTTGTTTTTGTTGCGATATGGACCGAAGAGCAACACATGTGGTCCGTATACAGAGCATGTTCATCACCAGACTCGACGCTGTCTGGTTTCTCAGAACGCGGTACTGCGCCATATTATCCCTATTCAATGACTACGAACTATTTTGTTTCCTATTCCGTTATTTAGCGACGCTACATCAACTGATACGTTATTTGGGTTTTAAGGAATTTGTGATGATGGGATATTTAGCGACTGAAGGAATTTCCCCACAATTACTTACCGGAGACCACAAAAAAGTACTTTATTTTGAAAATAGACCTAAATAAATTTCGCGTGTTCACAGCATGTCCGGCTGACTGAACTTCGAGAAGTGACAACTTGAAAAACTGTTAACATACGTCCATGTAAAGCTGATATCTAATACAGAGTGATTTATATAGAACTGACACATTTCTTTCTTTAATTATTCCGTTGGAAATTCATTCAATGACCCAATTTCAGCACCAAATTAGGCAGTATGTTCTGGAGTTTCGATTCCTTGTCACTAGATGCGCAGATGTTTATGTTTTATTCCTATTGTTGGCAGCACTGACCCAATTTTAGCACCAAATTAAGCAGAATGTTCTGGAGTTTCGATTCCTTGTCACTAAATGCGCAGATGTTATGTTTTATTCCTATTGTTGGCAGCACTAGAAGCGCAGATGTTTATGTTTTATTCCTATTATTGGCAGCTGTTTTCGACATTTTGCGTCAACGTGAAAATGCAGTACACTTTAAATCAACGACTCTTCCTTCAGAAGCAATACTGGATTACGAATTCAATTACAGCTACTCAAAGGGCATACCAGAGAGAATTTGGTGTTCGCAATCCTCCCAAAAGAAACACAATACTGGGACTGGTAAACAAATTGGAAACAACTGGATCTCTGGTGAGTGAAAAGGGCAAGCATCGTTCATCTAGGCTTCCCACGGTTGTTGTTGACGTAAGAGCACGACTGGAGCAGTCACCCAAAAAATCATTAAGACATTTGTCGCAGGACACAGGGTACACCTACTCAATGTGTCAGAGAGCTGCGAAAAGTGCAGGCCTAAAGCCATATAGGGTTACGGTTGTTCATCAGCTACAGGAACCAGATAAGGATAAAAGATTGAATTATTTCGTTGGTTTCAGACGTTCATTGTGCAAAATCCTGCCATATTGTCCATCACATGGTTCACAGATGAAGCATGGTTCCATTCATCCGGTTATGTGAACTCACAGAACTCACGCCATTGGGCCATCGAAAATCCACATGCCATCCATGAAGCACCTGTGCACCCGGTTAAAATCGGAGTTTGGTGCGCAATATCCGCACAGAGAATAGTGGGATCAATTTTTTTTAACCAGACTGAACACTGCAGAGTACCGACTGATTTTCATGGAGTTTGTTGAGCAACTGGACGATATAGAGCTGAGTCAAGGATATTTTCAGCAAGATGGCGCTACATGCCATACATCAAATGAATCCATGGAACTAATTGCAAGTTTCTTTGACGACCTAATAATTTCTAGGAACCTGTGGCCACCGAGATCTCCGGATTTGACAACGCCGGACTTCTTTCTATGGGGTTACTTAAAAGACAGGGTTTACGCCACACGTCCCCAGACATTGGACGATCTGAAGCACAACATCACACAGGAGATTCAAGCTATTGACAACAGAGTCCTCCAACGAGTGGCGAGTAACATGGAACGACGTGTTGAGTTGTGCCTTATGCAGGATGGAGGACATTTTCAACATTTGCTATAGAGGTAAATAATCTCCCAAAATTCCTCTACATTTTAGGTATAATAAATTGTCGCTAGCACAATTCGTTTTGAAACAATTAATGAAAGAAATGTGTCAGTTCTATATAAATCACTCTGTATTAACATCATTTTACTTCAATTTGATTGTTAACGATAGAAAACTTTGCAACACTTGATACAGTCAAACAACCCACCACATAGCACAGATATCCAATTATGTTTAATTTGTTTTATCAGAACATGTAAACAAAATGAACGACGAAAACGACATCCGTCTTATACCAATTTTATCAAGTATCATCTGCTAATGCTTAATGTTAATGTTTTATAGATCTGTTTTAATCTATTCCATTCAACTAGTGTTTTGTGTTTTAACATATTATGAAGTGACATTGTACAATCAACAGCTGATTGTGGACACAGTAATCATAAGTTCGCCTTAAAAATAGTGTAATTATATTTCGTTGTTTGTTAGTTATGTATTGCATTTAACCAATGTGGCATAATATTAAGTAGGCCTATGTATAAAGACAACTTTTTAAGATCTGAAGATGGCATAAATATGCCGAAAACATTAATCAATAAAATGTAACATATTAATATTACATTGTAAGATAAGCAATAGAAGGCCCCATTCATTCCAAACCTATTGACTGAACGAAAGCATAGCTCTACTGTCACTCCTATCATAGGCTTTCAAATGACGCAGGATTATATAAATCTCTTGTATGTGTGAACAGGTATCAATTTCCAGTTCCTGTGTGTGGTTTATGACAACTTATATAGTGGATAGCACGTGAAATCCCATGTTATATATACAGGTTGTGCCGCCACGGTGGTCTGGTGGCTAAAGCGCTCGACTTGGGCCCGGCTTCGATCTCAGTGGGTCCGGGTTCGATTCTCGGCGTACCCGCGATTTATAACTTGTGTTGGACAAGCCCGACTTTCCCGCACCACACGCAGAATTTAATGCAGCATTAATAATCGCCAATCGGAATCACAGTTGGACGGAGTTACGCAATAACAGACCAAGCGCCAAAAACCTGTATCGAGATATTGGTCATTGAAATAAATCTTTTTTTTTATAAAACATTTTATTCAAGAAGTATTATAACATTCATACTATTACAAAAAATAGCACAAATAATATCAAAAATACTAACCGATTTTTAATAAGAGACCAGCAGTTGAATTAATATTTCAAAGCAAAATAAATAAATAAATTTTATGCAATAAACGAATTTTGCTTATAAATAGCAGCAAAATTCAGATATCGCATTCTTGATTTTTTCCGAGTTAAATTAGCTGCCATCAACAGATTTATGCAAATATCTCGTTGTTTTTTTTCAAATTGTCGGTTGATGTATTATTGTGAAACTCAAGTTTTACCTGGAATCCGAACTTTCATTCGTACTGTAGACGGGGCGGACCACTAAAACATGATTTTTAAGGAATGGAAAGGTGATAACCCGCCGGTCCTGTTGATGGAAGACATAGCGCATGTAAAGATGATTTTTTTCTTTTTTTTTTTTTTGCGTGTGGCTTGTCGTTATTGCAAGTAGAAGTGTAATTAAGTTAACATTTAAATAACACAAAATTGCCATTCAATTAAGTTGATGTATAATTAATTCAAGTTGATATTTAATTAAGCTGCCGTGTGATTAATTAAGTGGATGTGTAATTAATTGAGTTGATATTCGAACACACACAAAACAGATATTTAATTAAGTTGACGTGTACTTAATTTCAGTTAATATTTAATTGAACTGTTGTGTAATTAATTGAGTTGATGTGTAATTAATCTAGTTGACGTGCAATTAATTAAAGCCGATATTTAATTAAGTTGATGTGTAATTGAGTTGATATTTCATTAAGTTGATGTGTAATTAATTAAGTTAATATTTCAATACACATAAAATTGGTATGCCTACCTAAGTTGATATGTAATTAATTTATTTTGATATTTAATTAAGTTTGTCTGTAATTAATTAAGTTGATGTAAAATTAAGTTGATGTATAAATACTCACAAAATTGATATTTAATTAAGTTAATGTGTAATTAATAGATTTGATATGTAATGAAATTATCAAGTCCTTATGTAGATAATGAAATTGACATGTACTTAATTAGGTAGACAAATCAGGTTCACTACATTATTATTGTGATAACTTGGTATCACTGCCGTCGGGTGTTTATACATTTACTATGGTGAATAAATACTTACAAGTAACCTTCAAAATTGGACGTGGGATAGAAATGACAGGTAAACTCTCTCTATTAGAGAGAGTTCGCTTACATTCCATATACCTGTGGCACGGGACCCCAATTTTAATTCCTATTCGAAGGAATAAAAAAAAAAAAAAACTTTTAACATGACTATTACACTCTTACTACGTCATACTACTTTTGACCAATAAAACGGTACGAAAGGACGTATTTCAGCCAATCATGGCTGCTTATCGCACAATTTTATCGCGTCCCTAGCATTTGTTTAATTTTATCGCGTCCCTAGCATTTGTTTCTTTGTTTGCCAACATTCGAAACTGTGCTGGTCTGGACGTCAAATATATATATATATATATATATATGTATATATATATATATATAAAATTACAAACCACTCCAGTCGATGCACAGCAGTTTCATATATGACTCGCATAGGCATTCAAGAACAAGAATTAATAAAAATCGCCGATCATACCTATGCATCTTCTGAAATCCTATTTACAAATAAATGAAGAGCACCATTCGGAAATCCTGAATAAGTTGAATACACCATGTAGGCATAAATCAACGAGTTCCACTTCTATTACGCACACGTCCAATATAACATCAATTGAACCACCAACCACATTCAAATTTGAAAATTGTACACTCAATAATTATTTCTTTTAAAATTATTCATTCGGAAATCTGAATAAGTTGAATACACCATGTAGGCCTAAATCAACGAGTTCCACTTCTATTACGCACACGTCCAATATAACATCAATTGAACCACTAACCACATTCAAATTTGAAACTTGTACATTCAATAATTATTCCTTTTAAAATTATTCATTCGGAAATTCTGAATAAGTTGAATACACCATGTAGGCCTAAATCAACGAGTTCCACTTCTATTACGCACACGTCCAATATAACATCAATTGAACCACCAACCACATTCAAATTTGAAAATTGTACATTCAATAATTATTCCTTTTAAAATTATCCATTCGGAAATTCTGAATAAGTTGAATACACCATGCAGGCCTAAATCAACGAGTTCCACTTCTATTACGCACACGTCCAATATAACATCAATTGAACCACCAACCACATTCAAATTTGAAACTTGTACATTCAATAATTATTCCTTTTAAAATTATTCATGTTTATCTTTTATGTCATCGTCGTTAATTAAAACTTTTCTAACACTTGTGTATATTAGTTAGGTTATGTCATAGCTTCTGCTATATGATATTATGGATAGTCACGTATCAGAGATTGTTTAATATTAAGATTTATTGAAAATCATCTGTCAAGTGACGTTGATTACTGAGATTCGAATAATTGAAGTGGAATGTTGCATTTTAATAAAAATGAAACTGAATCAACAAAGCCTTCTTGACTAGTAACATTGCCATCTTGTATAATAGATCCAGAACTTCTCGACGAGAAGGCATTGCTCACTACTGCCATCTGGCATGCATCTAGCGTAATATTTGTAATGTTGAGATGGTACAATAATACATTTGAAGACAGTTGTATTTTCATAAGCCAATTAATATTTTATTGTATTGAAGTACTTCGTTACTTCTAATCTTTATATACTTTCTTCTAATCGTGTATAATCAATTAAATCCCACTCGAGTTTTGATTTCTCTACATAAATCAAAACGTCTAGTGAGATTACTGTTGATAAAAATCAATTCTCTTCGCCTGATTTAAATCAGAAACCATCGAGACAGCGAAAAGTACGGTAATATTTGGACAAACGAGAACTTTTCCTCGTTCGTAAATAGTTGGCGCCAGGTAGCTTGGTTGGTATAGCAACTGTCTACTAACTGGAAGAACCTGGGTTCAATCCCAGGTGGTGGCAGGAATTTTTTCGTTTCTAAAACTTCCAGAAAGACCCCGAGATCCACTCAGCCTCCTATCAAATTGAGTACCGGGTCTTTCCCACGGATAAAAAGTGATCGACCACATCATCATTCTAGTACAGCGGTAATAAAAGCATGGAGCTCTACCTCCCTGATCGAGTTGTGCTTTCATGGCATGTAAAGGGGTTAAAGTTATCTTCTTATTTTGATCATGGAATGAAATTGTAAGATTATATACAATATTTAGGCCTATACAATATTATTAAAAGTATTGTATTTGGCGAGTTGAGTCAGCATTGTGTTCATTATACTCCAGAACTCATTAATTAAACATTCTGCATAAGGATATACCCTACTGTAATATGCTTCCATATGCATAATTTATTTCACTTTAAGTTTATACTGAAAAATAACTGTGTATTTTACAAATAATCACGTTAACATACACTTTTTGTATAAAAATTCTCGGTTTCTTCCTACAGTGACATTTCTCCCTCCCTCGAGGAACCCTAAATAAAAAAATACTCCGTTTTATCATACATTTTAATGAATAATTAAGGGTAAACCCTACGCGTAATTTAAACAGAAAGTTTTACTTCAATTAAAATAAGGGGAAAAAAAATTCGGCTGCAAATTCTCTTCAAAACCCAGGTGACTCGTCATGATTAACCGCCAAGGTGGCTCAATGCTAGCACGTTGGACATAAGCCAGTGGATCCGGGTTCAAATTCCGGATTATCCATCATGAATTTAAAATGTGTTGGGCAAGCCCGTGGTTCAGGCAACACAGAGTTTTTTCTCTGGGTTCTCCGGTGACATCCTAACAATTCTCCATCATCATCATCATCATCATCATCATCATCATCATCATCATCATCATCATCATCATCATCATCATCATCATCATCATTTATTACGGGTGCAACGTAGACCCAGCACTTGTGGTCCACTGTGGGCACTGTGGACAATCTTTGACGAAGTGGTATGCAATTCTCGGCACTAGCGACATCTATGAACCGCTACGAGAGTCGGGAAGAATAACGGCCTCCCATTGGACGAAAAAAATCGTCGTGATATGGTCGATGGGATTGGAAATTGCGAGAATGTATTTTTATATTGTTTACAGTTGGAAAAAAAAATCTAAAAAAAAATTAATAAATAAGTAACCACTTAATCAGCCAATCGGGATTCAAACTCACTCCGGTTTAGTTTCTAAGCATGAGTTATCTTCACTACTCCTAAACTACACAGGTAGAATTCAAATATACAGGGCTTTCATTTCAAAATCTCTCAGTCTAAATAACTATTCATTTCAATTAAATTAAATTTAAACAAGAAACGTCAATTTAGAGCTGCACGCATTGTATACTTCACCTGACATAATTAGGAACATAAAATCCAGACGTTTGAGATGGGCAGGATATATAGCACGTATGGGCGAATCCAGAAATACATATAGAGTGTTAGTTGGGAGGCCGGAAGGAAAAAGACCTTTGGAGAGGCCGAGACGTAGATGGGAAGATAATATTAAAGTGGGTTTGAGGAAGGTAGGATATGATGGTAGAGACTGGATTAATCTTGCTCAGGATAGGGACCAATGGCGGGCTTATGTAAGGGCGGCAATGAACCTCCGGGTTCCTTAAAAGCCAGTAAGTAAGTAAGTAAGTAAGTAAGTAAGTAACGCCAATTTAGATATTAAACGACCAGAGTTAAATTTATGATTTTGTGAAAGGGAATCAAAGGAGAAAATTAAAAAAAAAAAATAACGTAAAATAAGAAATAAAGTTCTGATTTCAAATTTGTATTATCAGCAATATTTTTCACGTTTTTATTTGATTAACACAGAAACGTTTTAACCCATTATTTATGTAAAATAACTCCCCCTATTGAGAGACCGCCCCTCTGAAAGATCAGTTTTTCATGGAACCAGCAGTGGTCGTTTAATACAGGTTTTTACTGTATTCACTAAATCCTACAAGTAGATGTTGGTGGTAAAGGTCATCCTTGTCGTACTCCTCTCTCTATTCCACTTCCCTGTGACATTTCGTCCGCTATCCTAACTTCGACCAGTTTTTTTCCTTAAATTATCAATTACAGGGTAGGCTTACTCCTGAAATCACAGCCGGTAATCAGATGTATCTGCAATAACTTCAAACTACTCGTAACAGTGTCTTTGTTTCATATAGAACTGATTAGTTTTATTAGAATTCGAAGCTCAGTTTTTCGGTGCCGCAAACTATCAATTGATCTTCTGCACTAACGATTCGAGTGAATTATATGAACATAAAATACTAAATTTATACTGTTTGAGTCATTGAGTTTAGTGCGCAGGAAGAGGGCTTGTTTTGACCTCATATGTTTAAAAAAACTGGTCTTAATACTCTGATTTCCGAAGTGTGTTAGACTTCCTGAGATTTCGCCCCCCGAGGGAAGAGAAGGGCGGACTCCCGCGCTCGGTTCATTAGACGGCTGCATCTATAATGTCAGGTCATTTCCCTCTGCATATCTCGTCTTCAGTACAAGACAACATAATAATTAAGGCGCGTCCTCAGTGCGTAAGTTTGCCACACTGGAAGGTCCAGCCTTAGGTCAGTCAGATGACAAATTTCTGACCATATTGCCCGAGATTCGATCCCGTGCAAATGGTCCGGTGTGTTTTTGTTTAAAAGTGTCCGTAGAGCAGGTATTATGAAGTGCTTCTATTTCTCTGGTCATTTCATTTAAGTATTGTTCGCAATTTGGTTTATTTTACACGCTGTCATACAAAAGTTACTGAATTGCTCTTTATATGTGTATCAATCATAATAATAAAATAAACTAGTTAACGAATTAAAAAGCCGTTTTCTTGAAAAGTGAAATATTGACATAATCCATTTTTTTTACTCAAGAGCTTATGTACGGGAATAAGCACGTATTATGTATGTTGGCCTATATGTGAAGGAACGAACGTTTACTTTGAAGGCATGAAAGTGTGTATGAAGGTATGAAAGCATCCTGCAATAAACGAACGTATGAAGGAACAAACGAAAATAGGAAAAGGTGCGAACGAAGAAACGAATGCAAGAGCCGACGAAGGTACCAACGATTGTGTGAGCGAACAAGCGAAAAACGAATGAACGAATGTGTGAGCGAAGAGACGACCGAAAGAATATGTGAGAAACAAATGTGTTGAACAAATCAACATGTGTGAAAGAACAAACGAACGAATGTATAAAGGGGTAAACGGAAGAACGAACGAATGTGTGAAGGAACAAGCGAACGAACAAGTGTGTGAAGGAACAAACGATCGGACAAATGTGTGAAGTAACAAACTAACACATTAATTTGTGAAGGAACAAACGAACTTGTGAAAGAACAAACTAACAGACCAATACGTGAAGGAAGAAGCGAACTGACGAATTATGAAGGATAAAACGAACGTACGAATGTGTGAAGGAACAAACGAACAGATAAATGTGTGAAGGATCAAACGAGCTGATGAATGTGCGAAGGAACACATTAACGGACGAATATGTGAAGGATCAAATAAACGGACGAATGTGTGAAGGAACAAATGAACAGATAAATGTGTGAAGGATCAAAGGAACGGACGAATGTGTGAAGGACCAAACGAGCTGATGAATGTGCGAAGGAACACACTAACGGACGAATATGTGAAGGATCAAAGGAACGGACGAATGTGTGAAGGAACAAAGGAACAGATAAATGTGTGAAGGATCAAAGGAACGGACGAATGTGTGAAGGATCAAACGAGCTGATGAATGTGCGAAGGAACACACCAACAGACGAACTTGTGAAGGAACAAACGAACAGATAAATGTGTGAAGGATCAAAGGAACGGACGAATGTGTGACGAATCAAACGAAAAGAGGTACGTGTGAACAAACAAACGAATAAAAGTGTAAACTAACAAACGAATGTTCGAACTAACAAACGAACGAATGTACAAGCAACCGAACGTAAGAAAGTATGAGGGAAGATATAAGTACTATATTGTACATATGGATTAAGAAACGAATGTGTAAAGTATTTTTCGCAGTTAAGTATGTAATACGTTTATAAAGAGTTGTTATTATAACACACACAACAAATAATACTCTTCGGTTGCTCTTGCTAGAGACACGCCGAGTCTGAATGCTACTCTCCTCGCAGTCTCTATTGTCTTGGGTTCCCACTTTTTAATCGTCTTCATCACATACGGATCATCCAACCTCCAATTCAATTAAGAGAGACAAGTCCGCTCAAGTGACGCGGACACAGAGGTTGGTTTCCGGCTGTGTGAAGAGTCCCAAGCAAGACATGTTTCATTTACGGTTTCCTGCAGCGAAAAGTTTCCCGCGGCTCCTCTGTTGTCTGTGCCATAACTATCTGCTTAGTGACTAGTATTTTTATCTTAAATGACGCGGTTTATGTTACGTACCAGCAGACACCCCGACCGTGGGCAATGACACTACTGTACTCCAACCACGAGAAAGTCTCTGCGGAATGAGACGCAGCGGGGTGATGCTGTGAATGAATGCTGATGTCATATGATGTCATAAGGTCACACACGTGGGTACTCGTATCTCTATTGGCTAGCTCTCACAGCACAAACCATAACATTGCTACACACATATTTATACTACCCTAGTTACAGAATTAGATCACAGTTAATCTCCTGGAGTGCTATTCATAGACATTTCGCAGCACGCGCTACGAGCGTACTAAGCTAGCCCCGGCTATCCACTGGTTACTAGTACAGAATTCAAATCATATCCTATTGCTAACACTGGTTTATGAATGCGAAAAACGATGATCATCTACCGAAAGCCAGCGCTAAAAATGTCTATGAATACGGCCCATGGTCTTTTAATCCCTCCATACAGGAAATAACATATGCAGGAGAGCGCATGTTTTTTAAACTGACGTTATAACGGTAATATTGTCTATCTACTTCGCTCCAATAGATGACGCAATAGTCAGCACATTCCTTTCACGGTTGATCTCCTGGTTGGAGAACAGCATGAACACTGAACACACAACCACCAACATCTTTGCATTCTACGCAGCAAGCGTCTGAGACAGTTTTAATGTTGCGTACAATAGTACAGATTTTGTACAGGGTGTCTGATGTAAGTAGTTCATGTTTGTTTAAACAGCCCAAATATCAGTGCAGACATGTGGGATGTATTTAATAGTTCGCAGACTGAATCAGGGGTGTATATTAGCGTCCATGTGAATGTCCTCGTATGGTAATGTTATGTTAAACATGTCCGGCCAATCTGTTAATTATTTATTTTCTATCGGCTTTGCAACGTTTCTGTCGCGGATTTTTATGTGCTAAAAATTTAAATATATTTATTTTTTTATGTGCTAGAAAGTACGAAAATATATTTTGCTAAAAATAAAAAAAACATATATATATATATATATATTTTTTTTTAATATGACAAAATACCTTACTTAGCTTAAAAAAATGTTACTATATACTCACCAACCACACTAAGAGCGCTAGTAGTTGGCCGAGAATTGCAGTGAACAACAAAGGTCATCTCCAAATTCTCCATCAGAAATGCATGCCGATTATCTCTGAACAACGACTTATACTGTGAAAACGATCTTTCCACTTCACAGGAAGTCAGACGTGCATATTTAAAGAGAAGAATGTCACAAACACATACACCGTCAATTTCACCTACAGAAACATCCTCCAATACTTGAGCAACTTTACACATTTTTTTATATCCACTGTTTTTCCCAAACACATTCTGGAATTGTCCCTTAGTAACTGTGCTTCTGAACCTGGTAGAGAGTCTAGTTTAATTTCCACTGCACGCACCTCCCTGTTTCAGACAACAGGTTTTTGGATGTTTCGAGTTTTTTATGGTGTCACACAAAAAGCTTAAATTTGCTAATAAGAAAACCAAATCGTTTTTTCAATAACCATCTTTCAGTATAACTTGAAGGATATCGATTGACGAAGCCCAATAACAGGGAATCACAACAAGATATATTGCCTTACTTGATAGACATGAGCGAGAGGAGAGAGATTTGTTTAAATTAAATAATGTTCATACCCGAGCTCTTATCTGTTGTGTTTTTTCACAAACAAAGCGTGGAATGAAACCATCTTCAGCAACAATAAACATTCCTAATTATGTGTTGCAAGATCTCTCCTCCTTGTCCATGTTAATTTATTCTCTAATAATAACACTGATATGCTGCCTAGCAGTTCTCAGAACTTGAGGTGATACTATTACAAAATGGATCACGGATACACCACACAGCGCTTAGAAACACGAAGCAACCAAGAATTCTTTAAAAAAGATAACGTACTTCTGAGTGATATAATTGATTTAGTTTTAAAATATTTAAAAGTTCTTGTAAAAATTATTTAACTGAAAAACTCCAAGATTTATGTGTTTATGATAGATTTCCTGAAACTGTGTATTTACATAATTTTTTTTTGTGAAAATATGTGTTTTTATGTGAAATAAAATTCGGGTTTTAATTTTGAAACTTCATGTTCGGAATTTTTAACTTCCTTAATTGTGTTTTATCACACGCAAAAAGAATACTTAATTACATAGGAATCCGCTCCTTATTTATCATTGGATAGTGATTTATTGAGTCATTTGCTCTTCTTACAGTCCCGATATTATTTCTTAACGCGTCAGTTATCTCTAGTCCCTCATATTAATTTATTTTGTTTCATTCGGAATAACTAATGGACATAAAAATGTACCTTTAAATAAGCACGTATAATAAGGGCCGAAGACGAAGAGAAGGAAGTGAAAAAAGTTTTAACAATTGGTACTTTCTAATAACAACGTTAAGGGGAGTGGGTAGTGATGCCTGTGCGATTAAAAAATTTCAGTACAAAAGTTTAGTTCAATATTTCTAGGCTTTCAGTGCTCAGAGTGGAATAAAAATTTCCATGCTTATACAATCAATCATTCTGAATTCAGTGGTATGAACGACAACTAATTAATTTCGTATCCAAGTGCAAAAGAGAGGCCCTAACTGATAACTTGTTTTCCTACTTTGCAAAGTCTACCTTATTCTTCAGGTGCACATTACTTGCTACAGTCTTTACTCATATGCCTAGAATTTTTTTAAGTTATCTAGTAATGGATATTGTAAATTCTAAAGCAAAATTCAGTTAAATATTTCAGTCCTAGTGAAACAGAAAAAATATTGAACTTTGTTTAACATTTTTTTTGCAATTTTTTTTCAATGCATATCTGTTTTTTTCTCGTGTTATGTGTGTGATATTCTTAAACCCGTTGGTCCACGTTGTAGAACACAGGCTGTAGAAAACACTGTAAAAATTTCATATAAATCGATTCAGTAATTTCAGATAAAAATACACTTAAATTTAAAAATGCCAACTTACGGAAAACTGTATTAAAAAAAAAAAGATTATGAACTATATGCACCGCGAAATTTAAAGGGCTTATTTGCAGAAATACCCCGCCCCCCCCCACAATATTTATATTGTTTTAAAGAGCAAGTTTTATACTCCTTTTTAACACAAAATAAAAAATCGAATTTTTGACCCCTAATCACTACCTGGTTCCCTTAAAGCTTCGGCACGCCTTTCTTCGGAAGGGAAGTAATGCCGGGGACATTATTTCGTACATTATAACACGTAAATTAATGAGAAAACCCTAGCCAAGGTTTAATGATTATTTCTATTTTACTTAAAACTTAATCGCATTCCAGATAACCATCATATAACAAATGCAATGAAGTCCGTGTTACAAGAGCCCCAAACTTGAAATGAAAAACACAGTACCGGGTTCGAATAAATTGGAAAGTGTCCGGTTCTAAAAGCGGATGCGGTTAATAGAAAATAAGAGCAAATTCAAGCATGTACGGAAGACGTATAAAATGGCAATTCCGTTGAAATTACGACTACACAACTCCCTTTATATAATACACAGGCTTCTACTTAGAAATTAGTTCTGGTTTGTGGCTTTAGTTCATTAAGGAATAGATATCAAAGTAATAATATTTGTTGCTTTTTTATTAATATAATTGCACATGTTCTCTTACCTTAATAAATCTAAGTACCTACATCAGACGGCCTCATCAGTGTGAAGGAGTATCTTACCTGAAACCAGAGAGAAGTCATAATTATCATTATGGCTAGGATCCTTAGATAAATAATTATTTTATTTGCACTATAATAGAAACTCGTAATTGTGTTTGAAGTTTCGGACAAGGTCACCTGAGCATATAAGTCTTATTTCACATAAAACACATATTTTGAAATTTCATGTATTTTAGTATTTATTTATTTTGCTAATATTGCAACATAAAATATAATATGAACAGAAAAAAAAAACTTTAGCTCAGTCCTAAAAGAGTAGAACTCGTGATCAGGGACGGATTCCTGAATTGAAATTAAGAAGTATATAATACAATTTGTCTTATATCTACTACACAATAAGAATATATAAATTTAAATTTACAATTTTTCATTATTTATAAAATCCATATACAACTTTTCAAATTTAATACTAGAACTATTCGAATTGACAAGATTAGGATATTTAAATATAAATTTGTTATATATTCTTGGCCTAAATTACTACTGTGATTAAATACTGTAGCAGTGTTGCATTTTGGTTCAAACAATCTTAAAGAATTTATACAATTCAAAATTATTTCGATTTTTATGTATGAATTTTGTTAATACAATATAATAAATTTCTCTTATTTTAAGAATATTGAAGTCTAAAAACAATTTTTGAGATGGAAAATCAATAGGTTTATGAAGATATAATATTTTAATTATTTTCTTCTGTAATAAATAAAGTGGATTAAAATTGGTTTTAAATAAGCTAAACCATCCTATAATTCCATACATAATTATCGATTGAAATAAAGTTAAGTACATTGTGCGTAATAAACTTATTGACAAGTAATTCCTCAATAAAACAAAATAATACATTATTTTACGTAATTTATTAAAAAGGTCCATTTTAAATGATTGTCGAAAATTATGCCTAAATATTTAACTTTAGAAGACTCCTTGGGGAATCGGACGTTATCGCATGCAAAGTAATGGTAAAAATAGCCTATCTTTAAGCAGTCATAAATGTAATACTATTTATCACAGCTATTTCATTTTTTTAGTGATATATGTATACATATTAAGCTTTAAAATGAAAAAAGAATGGTTAATCTAGTGTAAATCCTACCCTTAAATTAATTGTTAAATTTAAACGCATTTTTTATATAAATTCACTACATATCTGTGATTAGGTACACTCTATTCACTTATCATAGCACACATTGAATTAAAATTTTGGCCACTTACTGCTAATAGATACTAAAACATACCCTACTAAAATTATTAAAATATCTGTAATACTATGGGCATAAGGCTTATACTAATCTTCAATTTTTTTAAATTTATTCACGGTGATGATTTCTATAAGTCCTATGCCCATAATATTACAGATACATGAATAATTTTAGTAGGGTATGTTTTAGTATCTATTAGCAGTAAGTGGTCAAATTTTCAATTCAATATGTGCTGTAATAAGCGAATAGAGTGTACCTAATCACAGACATATAGTGAATTTATAAAAAAAATTGTGCTTAATTAAAGAAATTAATTTAAGGATAAAGATTTACTCTAGAGTATCCATTCCTTTTCATTTTAAAGCTTAATATGCATAGACACATAGCTAACAAAAATGAAAGATCTCTGATAAATAGTATTATATTTATGTCTGCTTGAAGATGGGATATTTTTACCATTATTTTTCATGCGATATTGACCAACTCCCCTTAATAATCGGACATTTGCATTCTATAAGGCAACAATCAGATTTATGTAATTTAATACTTTATATAGATGTAGGAGGTTTGTTAGATTTTTCAGATAATGATATTGGAATAATTTTGGTTTTATTTTCGTTGATTTAGAGTGTAGCAATGAAAATACTTTCTTACAGATGTGAGTTACTTGGCTATTCCAATTTAGATCTCCGTCAATTAATAATCCAAGATTATTTACTGTGTCGCTATACTTAATAAACGACTCACTTATTGACAGTCTCTGTATGGCTTTGACGTTAATTGTACTGAACAAGAGCTGATGTCCGTTTACAATTGTCTGCGATTTTTCTGGGTTTAACCTCAATTCAAACTTTCGAGCCCATAGATAGAATTTAAGTCTTCAGTCATTATTACTTAGATAAGAATAAATTATGTGCAATAATATTAGAAATAATTAATTCTGAGGGACAATAAAGAGAGATGAAAACATCGGCAACGAAACTTTCCACACAATTAGTTGAACCTAAATATTTCACATCTGCTGCTTTACTACACAGTACAAATTATGGTCCACGTCTATATAATTCGATAATAAAATTTTATCCAGAATTTACTACTTTAAGCAATGAAATTTTCAGATCCAGAATTAAAAAATTTATATGACAGACTTCCCTGTATATATTATTATGTACCATGTATTGTAAAACCAGTTTATTTCTATCCTAAGTGTATTTTTCTATTTTATCTTGGTTACTATATCAACATGACCTGCACTAATTATACTACTAATAATAATTTAATATTAATCCATCAATCTCAACATCGTCTCTTTTTTCACTCGGTTATTACTAGTATTATTATTTACTAATTTTATTATAATCTTTATGTGAGCTTTTTTATTAAGTATTTTGTCTACAAAGTATGTAAGTTATATCTATGTAACGGAACTGTCCCCGAACACGAGCTTTGCTCTTTCGGGGTATTTTAATGTAACGTTTTTATGTATATGTTATTATTAAATAAAATCTAAATCTAAATCTAAAAATTAATTGTTTATTGGTTAAACTATGCGTTGTAGAAAAGTATTTCATTAGAAGTAGTCGCTCTATATCATATAGAGAACTCCTGTTAAAATTTGTGCATTGAAATCCCTAACACCCTGACATGAGAGGATCTCGTAAATATTGTTATTTTATCCATAAACTATATATATTTTTTTTAAGTGCAACCCTCACATGCATTGTAATAAACTCTTCAAACCAGATTACGTATATACAGGGTGATTCACGAGGATTTACCGTTCCTTACGGAACTTATTTCCGAAGATATTCTGAGCAAAATATGTCATATAAACATTTGTCCTGATCTCAATATTTTTAGAATTACACTAATTTGAAGTTGTTTGTAAAATCCCATTACTCTTGAGTTTTAAGGGTAAAAGAATATTACCAATAAAGAACGAACTACTCAAAAGTATAATTTATTTAATTAACTAGTATTCTGAAGCTAAACTTGTGTTGTGAATTCCATAGTTGCTTCTTACAGATTTTTTTCTTTCGATTTTTAACTAAAAAGTTACTTTTTCTTACGTATTTATCACAACAATTGTTACAAATCACACCACTCTTGTAAATTCTTTAAGACTGTACATTAGGATTCATAATTAAACTGTAGGGGTGCTATTCATAGACATTTCGCAGCACGCGCTACGAGTGCACTAAGCTAGCCCCGTATCCACTGGTTACTTGTACAGAATTCAAATCATATCATATCGCTAACACTGGTTTATGAATACGAAAAACGCTGATCATCCACCGGAAGCCCGAGCTAAAAAGTCTATGAATACGGTCCTAAAGAATCAAGTTCCTAAAGTCGTATGATTTGTAACAATTTTTGTGATAAGAATGGTGTAAATTTTAGTTAAAAATTTAAATCTGTAAATAGTAACTAACAACATATTTTTAGCTTCAGAACACTAGCCAATTAAAGACACGATACTTCTGAATAGTTCATTCTCTATTTGTAATAATCTTTTTACCCTCAAAACTAAAGAAAAAAAGGTTTACTAACAACTTCAAATTAATGTACAGTAACTCTGAAAATATTTAGATTAGAACAAATGTTTATATGATATTTTTTGCTCCAAATATCTTCGTAAATAAGCTCCGTAAGTGACGGTAAAATCTCGTGAATCACTCTATACAGGGTGTTTAAAAAATACGGGCCATAATTTCAGGTATGTATTTCCCACATGTAGACAATCAAAATAGTTCATTACAACATGTGTCCGGAAATGCTTTATTTCCGAGTTATGGCCTTCACAATATTGAAATTCACCGGAACGTTTTTCTTTCCGCAGGTCGTTGCCGTCAAAGGAGACATTAAGAGGGCATTCTGACAGTTCATTCCGAGGCGAAGGTTATATTCAGTGTTGTGTAGGCGTTAGACTGTGCGACATGTATTCAAATCAAGAGCTGGCAGAGATACACTTCATGTACGGTAAGGCGGACGGCAATGCTGCGCTGGTCAATGAGACATCGATGTGAGGTCTGTATTCAAGCAGGAGGTGGAAATTTTGAACATCTTCCGTAATGACAACGACCTGTGGAAAGAAAAACGTTCCGGTGAATTTCAATGTTGTGAAGGCCATAACTCGGAAATAAAGCATTTCCGGACACATGTTGTAATGAACTATTTTGATTGTCTACATGTGGGAAATACATACCTGAAATTATGCCCCGTATTTTTGAAACACCCTGTATATTTACGGACTCTCCTTGCTTATAGGAATGGACTCGTTTACATTATTCAGTTTAGTGGATATGACGTAAGCTTTTCCACGACAACAGAATTCGAATTTCCGTTCTACAAAATTCTATAATTTTTTTTATTAGTGTATGTCGAATAATTTATAGTTGTTACATGTCAAAACCATGAAAGAAATGGGAATGAAGTGTCTGAAAATTCAAGAAGCACAAGCCCGAAGAAGGCCCGGAAGACTGCAGCTTGCTACAGCTACAATCCGATACATATTATAAGAATAGTTCAGTATCGAGTGGGTTTGAAGCAGAAAGCGTTGGATCCAGTGGTAAGCACTGAAACCATTTTAACACTGGGGAAATTAATACGGTCCTCTACATTATCAGACTGAAAAAAATGTTTCCTCATCCTTGCTCTAAAATTAAAGTACAAGTGTCAGGGACTCTTACAACATCTGGTGCTTGTAATTACAGTTTTCGAAAGAGCTGATATTCTTTTTCCATTATAAACTGTACGTCATTTTCATATTATAATAAGTTGGACTACCTTACAAAGTCGAGAGTTCTTGCTGCTGCAGCAATCAACACAATTCACGCCTCCAGTTGTATCCTTGACAAATAACCCCTCGGTAACATGTTACCTACGTGACCCGACTAGGGGAAAAGCAATCGGTATGTTATTTCACTTCGTAGATTTATCTCTCTCATTATCGATAACAATGCAATTATAACCTACAGAAGAACGTTACGAAAGGGTCAAATTTACATGTGGGTAGCGTCTTCGCCTGCAAACATAGCTCACCCGGGTTCGATCTGCAATAAACAAGCAAAGTCTTATCTATTTGGATTTCTTCTTGGCTTCACTGTCTCAAATAGCAGCAATTAGAGATGGCCGATATTTCACAAACCGATATTTTGTCACAGATAAACCTGTGACTGATGACGCGAAATATCTGTGACAAAATATCGCTATCGAAATCTGCTCTGTATTCAGTACTCTGTGACTGATATTTTCTCCTCTACGTCGTAGGTTTGCGCGTGCGCATGATACAATAACACCAATCTGGCGGTAGTTTCTCCATCTTATTATAAATGATGTAGTTATTACACGATTTAAATAATAACACCATTGGTTACCAGTACTTTATCTTGTGTAAAATCCTGCCTGAACAACTGTTTCATTTTGTAATTATTTTCCAATGTTTTTCCGAATACTTACGTTTCATTAATTTTTATTCTATGACTCAGTAGTATAATGTTAATGCACGACTTAAAATAATTTATCCATTATATTATATACAATAAAAAGGATCAATTTATAAAACGATTAGGATAATCATATAACCTCAATTTCTCCATACTCAACTACATTTAAAAATGATCAACTGGTTCAATATCTATAATATAACCTCTTGGTACATGAGGTTAACTTTTGACATGTTACTGTTCAATTAGATAAGTATTTATTTGTTAATGGTACATGTACATAATTTCTTTGTTGGATTTTCCCATATAAATCACTGATGAGTGGTGTGTATAGAGAAATCGTATTCATATTTCACTGCTCTTCAATATTTCCTGCTAATTTTTATCGGTGTGACAAAATATCGGTAAAATTCATGCATATTGTGCTTACGTATCGATATAAAATATCGGTGTGACAAAATCACCGATATGAGTCACAGATATTTGTCACAGTCACAGTTGTCACAGATACTTGAAAATATCGTTGAAGTTCATCTCTAGCAGCAATGCACTTCCACGGATTGTGATCAGTGTGTCCCATTCATGAATGTCAAGTAATCCTTAAGATCATTATGTGGTGCTTGACAAATTACCACCACTGAGCGTACCAAACGTAAAAATGTTTAATGTGGTGTTGGTAGTGGTGGTGGTGATAATGGTTCTTGTTATGAAGCTGGATTTTTTTTATGACAGTGGTCATAAAGGTGCTTATAATGACTGTGATGACTATTGTAACGATGGTGCTGGTGGTGCTGAAGATGGTGCTGGTGGTTAATGTCATGAAGGTGCTGGTGGTTGATGTCATGTTGGTGCTGGTAGTTAATATCATGATGGTGCTAGTGGTTGATGTGATGGTGATGGTGCTAGTGGTTGATGTTATGATGGTGCTGGTGGTTGATGTCATGTTGGTGCAGGTAGTTAATGTCATGATGGTGCTAGTGGTTGATGTGATGGTGATGGTGCTAGTGGTTGATGTTATGATGGTGCTGGTGGTTGATGTCATGATGGTGTAGGTAGGCTAATTGATGTATTGGTGCTAGTGGTTGATGTCATGATGGTGCTGATGGTTGATGTCATGATGGTGCTGGTAGTTAATGTCATGATGGTGCTGGTAGTTGATGTCATGATGGTGTAGGTAGTTGATGTGGTGGTGCTAGTGGTTGATCTCATGATGGTGCTGGTGGTTGATCTCATGATGGTGCTGGTGGTTGATCTCATGATGGTGCTGGTGGTTGATGTCATGGTGGTGCAGGTAGTTGATGTGGTGGTGCTAGTGGTTGATGTCATGATGGTGCTGATGGTTGATGTCATGATGGTGTTGGTAGTTAATATCATGATGGTGCTAGTGGTTGATGTGATGGTGCTGGCGCTGGTGGTTGATGTGATGGTGATGGCGCTGGTGGTTGATGTGATGGTGATGGTGCAGGTGGTTGATGTGATGGTGATGGCGCTGGTGGTTGATGTGATGGTGATGGTGCTGGTGGTTGATGTGATGGTGATGGTGGTTGATGTGATGGTGCTGGCGCTGGTGGTTGATGTGATGGTGATGGTGCTGGTGGTTGATGTGATGGTGCTGGTGGTTGATGTCATGATGGTACAGGTAGGTTAGTTGATGTGGTGGTGATGGCGCTGGTGGTTGATGTGATGGTGATGGTGCTGGTGGTTGATGTGATGGTGATGGTGCTGGTGGTTGATGTGATGGTGCTGGCGCTGGTGGTTGATGTGATGGTGATGGCGCTGGTGGTTGATGTGATGGTGCTGGCGCTGGTGGTTGATGTGATGGTGATGGCGCTGGTGGTTGATGTGATGGTGATGGTGCTGATGGTTGATGTGATGGTGATGGTGCTGGTGGTTGATGTGATGGTGATGGTGGTTGATGTGATGGTGATGGTGCTGGTGGTTGATGTGATGGTGCTGGTGGTTGATGTGATGGTGATGGTGCTGGTGATTGATGTGATGCTGATGGTGCTGGTGGTTGATGTGATGGTGATGGCGCTGGTGGTTGATGTGATGGTGATGGTGCTGGTGGTTGATGTTATGATGGTGCTGGTGGTTGATGTGATGGTGATGGTGATGGTGCTGGTGGTTGATGTGATGGTGCTGGTGGTTGATGTGATGATGATGGCGCTGGTGGTTGATGTGATGGTGATGGTGCTGGTGGTTGATATGATGGTGATGGTGCTGGTGGTTGATGTTATGATGGTGCTGGTGGTTGATGTCATGATGGTGCAGGTAGGCTAGTTGATGTGGTGGTGCTAGTGGTTGATGTCATGATGGTGCTGATGGTTGATGTCATGATGGTGCTGGTAGTTAATAACATGATGGTGCTAGTGGTTGATGTGATGGTGATGGTGATGGTGGTTGATGTTATGATGGTGCTAGTGGTTGATGTCATGGTGATGCTGGTAATTGACGTCATGATGGTGCTGGTTGCTGATGTCGTGTGACGATGATGATCACTGCACAGTAAACTGCCACAATTTTGAATTAAAAAAATATAAAGTATATATAAATATATATTTTTTAAATCGTAAAAATATTTTTCCATATAGCAGAAGGACATTGTTTTACACATACCAATTTTCATTATTGTACAACATACAGTAATGGAGGAAAAAAATTGTTGAATATTTGCAAAAATGATACTGTTGTAAGTTATACCTAACCCCTTAAACCTGGCAGCTAAAATACATTATTATTATTATTATTATTATTATTATTATTATTATTATTATTATTAAAAGTTTGTGTTATTGTGCATGTCACTTGAAAACTTACCCAATCCGTAGACCAGTGTATGAAAAATCTCGCCCTGTTTTTTCATAAAAATGGACTTAACGCGTTTTGGGAACTCACTCTTCAATTATGGCCGTCATGACACGGATGTGTCCACTGAGACAACACAGAACAAATGTAAAATAAACACAGACGGAGTCCCTGCGTAAACGAAGTGATTTCTTTTTCCCTGTTACTACAATCTACACAATCCATTTAACAAACAGTTACGCTGTTCAGTAAGAATCCATTACTTGCATAGGGAAGCTAAACGACCTTTTCTCTTCCTGAACAGCAAAGTCATTTTCTACTAATTACACAAATGTATCTTGTCGGCAGACATGTATAAATGTTTATCTGGGAGTGTAATCTGCCATAACCTGCCTCACACCATCAATAATCTTAAGAGAACAGAGTGCTAGCGAAGTGGTAAAGTCATTTCCAACAAGGAAATGTTGATGTTTACATAATGTGTCGGTATCTAACATTTGTCTTAGAGCAGTCTACTCTAGACTCTGATAACCATCATTACAGAACCACGAAAGTCACAACATGATTAACTTCATTGTATTAAAGCCAAATCACGGAAATTAAATACGAGTATATTGGCCACTTCTTAATTTTAGTCGTACTATTTTGAATATACAACAAGAGCCTACAGTGGTTTTCAAAGTGGGAGTCGTGTAAAGAACTAAGGTGGAGGGGGGGGGGGGGGTTGTGAGATGATGTACAAAATAGTATTTTACATTGGAAATATTGGACTTTCGCTTTGAGAGAGGAACTGAGGTTAAGGGTGTTGAGTATAGAACAAAACCGCCTTATTAACATACATTTATTTTACATTTACAAACATAAACAATGTTGAATATAGAAATAAAAAAAATTTTAGTAGTTATAAACTAAGAAGTAATTAATGTGACTCGGATGACGTGAATATGTTAGGAGAAAATCCACAAACGATTAGGGAAAACACGAGAATTTTACTTCAAGTGAGTAAGGAGATGGGTTTGGAAGTAAATCTCGAAAAGACAAAGTAGGCTTATATGATTATGTCTCGTGACGAGAATATTGTACGAAATGGAACTATGAACATTGGAAATTTATTCTTTGAAGAGGCGAAAAAATTCAAATATCTTGGAGCAACAGTAACAAATATAAATGACACTCGGGAGGAAATTAACGCAGAATAAACATGAGAAATGCCTGTTATTACTCGGCTGCGAAGCTTTTGTCATCTAGTTTGCTGTCAAAAAGCTGAAAGTTAGAATTTATAAAACAGTTATATTATCGGTTGTTCTGTCTGATTGTGAAACTTGGACTTTCACTTTGAGGGAGGAACAGAGGTTAAGGGTTTTTGAGAATAAGGTTCTTAGGAAAATATTTGGGGCTAAGAGGGATGAAGTTACAGAAGAATGGAGAAGGTTACATAACACAGAACTGCACGCATTGTATTCTTCACCTGACAAAATTAGGAACATTAAATCCAGACATTTGAGATGGGCAGGACATGTAGCACACGCACGGACGCACGCACGCACACATTGTATATACCCATATACATTTTTTCCAATTTTAATAGTGCACATTTCGCTGTTTTTAGTGCATATATCCTGTTTTTTAGTGCATTCGTGTACGAATATTCTGCCGTTTTTTAGTGCATATAAATCCGCCCCTTACTAATGACTCACTATTGGTGGGCCTCCATATAGCACTATTTAGAGGACGTAAGGCAATTGGATAATTAAACTCAAATGCCTTTACAGCAGGTGGAAGCAATTTTCTAAAAGCTACCCAAACCTGTTCGTGGTTAGTGTAATGTATTCAAAGTGTTTTGGATATAGAAGCAGGAAGAGAAGAGGCCATTACAAAATATGACCACATCGTTCGTGCTGCACATTAAGATAATTGTTTAAAAAAAAGAGAATCTGAGAAATCAAAATGACTGATAAAAGAAAAAGGAACAAAGATTGCGGAGGAGTTATAATTATCGGCCTTATTCAGAGACATTCCTTGCGGTTATTTTGTGGTCATTCTTTTACTGAAGCTATTTCATTAGACTTACAAGACTTGGGCCTGAATTCGGTCGGCTCCAAAGTAACGTGATTTCATCACAAGCGAAATTGTTTTGAGATCAGAAAATAAAAGGAACTAAGAGTAGAAGATAGAAACGGAAAAGAATGTGAAGAGCAGACGAAAGTCAAAAATGAGAAGACAGGAGGGGAAAAAATGTGGATAATATAAGAGAAGGCGAAGAGAACAAAGTGAGAGAAAAATAATAAAAGAAAGAAAGGAAGAAGGAAAGAAAGGAAGACAGGAAGAGAGGAAGAAAGAAAGAAGGAAAGGTAGAAAGAAGGAAAGAAAGAAAGAAAGGCAGGAAGGAAGAGAGGAAGAAAGAAAGAAAGGAAAGGAAGAAAGAAGGAAAGAAAGAAAGAAGGAAAGAAAGAAAGGAAGACAGGAAGGAAGAGAGGAAGAAAGAAAGAAAGTAAGAAAGAAAGAAAGAATGAAAGGAAGAAAGAAAGAAAGAAAAAAGGAAGAAAGAAATGAAGAAAAAAGAAAGAAGGAAAGAAAGGAAGACAGGAAGGAAAAGAGGAAGAAAGAAGGAAAGAAGAAAAGAAAGGAAGATAGGAAGAAAGAAAGAAAGAAAGGACGAAAGAAGGAAAGAAAGGAAGACATGAAGGAAGAGAGGAAGAAAGAAAGAAAGAAAGAAAGAAGGAAAGAAGGAAAGAAAGGAAGACAGGAAGAAAGAAAGAAAGAAAGAAAGGAAGAAGAAAGAAGGAAAGAAGGAAAGAAAGGAAGAAAAAAGGAAAGAAGGAAAGAAAGGAAGAAAGAAGGAAAGAAAGGAAGACAGGAAGGAAGAGAGGAAGAAAGAAAGAAAGTAAGAAAGAAAGAAAGGAAGAATGAAAGGAAGAAAGAAAGAAAGAAAAAAGGAAGAAAGAAAGAAATGAAGAAAAAAGAAAGAAGGAAAGAAAGGAAGACAGGAAGGAAAAGAGGAAGAAAGAAAGAAAGAAAGAAAGAAAGGGAGAATGAAAGGAAGAAATAAAGAAAGAAAAAAGGAAGAAAGAAATGAAGAAAAAAAGAAAGGAGGAAAGAAAGGAAGAAAGAAAGGAAGAATGAAAGGAAGAAAGAAAGAAAAAAGAAAGAAAGAAATGAAGAAAGAAAGGAAGAATGAAAGGAAGAAAGAAAGAAAGAAAAAAAGGAAGAAAGAAAGAAATGAAGGAAAAAAGAAAGAAGGAAAGAAAGGAAGACAGGAAGGAAAAGAGGAAGAAAGAAAGAAAGAAAGAAAGGAAGGAAGAATGAAAGGAAGAAAGAAAGAAAAAAGGAAGAAAGAAAGAAATGAAGAAAAAAAGAAGGAAGGAAAGAAAGGAAGACAGGAAGGAAAAGAGGAAGAAATAAAGAAAGGAAGGAAGAAAGGAGGAAAGAAAGAAAGAAGAAAAGAAAGGAAGACAGGAAGGAAGAAAGAAACAAAGAAAGAAAAGAAAAAAGAAAGAAATGAAGAAAGAAAGAAAGAAAGGGAAAGAATTAAGAAGACAGATGAAACGGAAAAGGAAATGAAGAGTTGTAATTATAAGAGGAAGGAGAAAATATTAAAACGAAGAAGAAAGTGAAAAAGGAATAGAAAAAGATAAATGGGAAAAAATTCAGGGCAGGCTAACACAAGAAAAACAGGTGGATATGGAGGAGGAGAAAAATTAAGTAAAAAAGATAAGTAAGAAATCCAAAAGAAGAAACATAAGGTAAAAGGAGTAAGGAGGAAGATAATAAAGAAAATTATATAAACAATGTAATTATGGTTTATTTAACGACGCTCGTAACTGCCGAGGTTATATCAACGTCGCCGGTGTGCCGGAATTTTGTCCCGCAGGAGTTATTTTACATGCCAGTAAATCTACTGACATGAGATTGTCTCATTTAAGGCACACTTAACTCGACCTGGGCCGGGATCGAACCCGCAACCTCTAGCACAGAAGGCCAATGCTATACCGACTATGCTACACAAGCCGAAAAATTATATAAAAGAGGGAATTCTATGTCTGGCATATCTTGGGTATAACAATATGGACATCTCTTTACAGATATTTACCGAAGAACGATTTAAAATCACTATGTTTTCGCATAATATATGAGCAGAAGTGAACGTTTTCTTTCCTTTTAATAAAACTAAAATTTTGGTAACACTAAGTTAATCTCACTACTGTTGCTATGATGTTATATGCAACGTGACTATTTCAGGTAGTATTTAAAATGATTTATGTTGGCACTTGTCTTAATTATATTCATACTCATACAGAAAACTAATAATTATTTTGCAGTAGGTTTGCGCAGTTATACAGAGTGTCCATGAAGTTCCCGTACTCAAAGTTTGAAAAATTTGTTGTGCCAAATCATTATATGCCTAAAAATATGTTCCTAGTCGTCACACTGTTAAGTCTACGAATGTTGTTAAACAATTTGTAGTAATTAAGACGCCTAGCGGCTTCTGAAAGCTTCAGTTCTCACGTCATCTTTACTCGACAAACATGTGAATTCACTCTTCCATCAACATTATTAATTATTCAAGTGACGTTTTAAATTCCTTTGGCAATAATTTAGCGTAAAGTTTTACAAGGGGATTCCAACCGTTTTCGTTGGACATCCGTAAAGAATCCGGAGTAAATGTTTTGGAATATATTTTCCACAGTTCCTTTACAATGAAATCTGCGAAGTATCAACTGATTGATATAACGTGTCGTAAATTAGTGCTGGAATATCCGGATGATATAATACTCTTGCACATTTCTTTGGCCAGTCCCAGAAATCTGTAGAGCATACATGGGCACAATTTTCGGTTACGTGAGGCACTCGATTTGAAATAGTTTGTTTACTAGGAGAGGGGACTGCAGAGTAGGATGGGAAATATAAACTGCTGTGACCTGCGTCACCTTATCGTAATCGCTAAGGCGGTCAGTGGCGAATTATTAGGAAAGCGCTTGGTTAACGTGAGAGACTCGAAAACTTTTATTCAATTTGGCAAATTAATTCGGCAGCTTTAATCATACACCTCTTTACTGTTTCTCCATAGCTGAATTGATTTAAATCACAGGCGAGAAATTGCGTAACTAGCCAATAATATTCCATCACGTTGTCTACGTTTATTTTCTTGAATATTCTGGCGTTTCTCAAGATTACTTAATAGATTTGCACGTTCTAGACCTAAAATAATTTCAGAAAATTATATTTCGTTTTATACGCACATTTGATATTTTTTTAAATAAATTTCTTTTGGAAATAATACGTAAAAACAACATTTAATTCCTGGTACCTTTTAATGCAGCGTGTTCAAGGTATAATGTCGTATTTAGTATACTATGCAAATGTCAAGATCATAAATTTTCTTCGGAATAGCACGAAAAATAACATTTAATTTGTCTTACCTTCTAATTCAGCATGTTCTTTATGACATAAGGAGTAATGTCGTTGTATATTAAATTTATTAATCCCTAATAGGATTTTCGAGCATAACAAACATCGTATGTTGTCCCCTTCTAAACAGCAAAAAAAACTCTTCCTCCAATTTCTCACGAAATAATCGTTTTCTAACGCGTACACACTGCTTTGATAATCTTAGCATGCTTTGATAATGCCATTATGCCACCACTGATATTGCTTATGAAACTGATATAGAACCTGCCCACGCCTAGGAGCTACGTGAGGGTGGAACGGGGACTGTCAAGATGATGTCACTCAGAGCGATAAGCTCTGTGAAGGTCAGTGAGGCACAAATTCTCAAGTGAGGCACGATGCCCATCTCTGCTGTAGAGTGACTTGGCGCATATGGGGCGGAGTCTATCTGTGCCGTAGTGTATTGCGGGCAGCATCAGCTCGAGACCGCTAAGGGGTAAAATGCTTGTGGTAGAGAGTTCAGACAGAAATGATCCCCTCCCTGCAAGCGATTGGTAGTTTCGTTGAACCAATGCCTGCCTCCAGAGCGATCATTGGTCCTAACCCTCCCACATACTGCCTGCGCAGAGATCTTACTTCGTCTTTCTACTCTACAGATTCCTGGGACAGACCACAGTAAGATTTGTAAACAAAATATGCTTCCAGCAAAGGGCTTTTGTATTCTCGCAGTCTCGCCTTCATAACTGCCACTGCCACCGGGTATATACCCATTGCAGTGTGAATAAAAACATAAATAACATATAGCAATTATTTCAATCAAACTCTAAGGTTAAACCCGTGTTACGTCACGTATGTAGGGTAAAGTTATTATTAGAATCCTGCGTTTGGAACGGAGATCTTTGACTCTGTCTCCTCGCTCCGTTTCGAGTGTTTACATCTGCTTATTCCTACAGAATCTGGACAATGAGGATAGTACTCACTTATAAAATACACTGTCACAAAGATTTAATAACAAACTAAGTATTTATTTAAGGCCTCCGTATGGGCAACATAAAATTATTCTCACAATAAGTAAAACGCATCTAAATTTTTAGATAAGCCTAATGTTTTGTTTCACAATATATTTTCCATCCAAAAATTAAAATCCAATGCTCATTATTTTTCTCCTATTTACAGAGTTTTTAATACTTAATCTGAACTTTTTAAAAATAAATAAGCTATATTGTATTGTATTTATTAACATTCCATGGTATTCATACATTGCTTCACAGCTAGAATATGGAACAGGTCAAAAAAAATAATACTACTATAAAGTCTTAATTTATAGTTATATATATATATATATATATATATATATATATATATATACAGAAGAGGTTTACAATATAATCTACTAGCACAACACAAAGTTTTAGTATCAATTTCATGAAGCGTTGTTGAATGTCATGAATTCATCTACAGAATAGAAGGCGTGAGAAATTAGATACTGCTTTGATTTGACCATAACTAATCTTATGTTTTGAGTTTCATTTTTTTATATCGATAGGGAGGCTATTAAAAATTTTTACTGCCATATAACACACTCCTTTTTGATAGCACAAGAGACTTGCCGATGGAGTATGAAAGTCATTTTTTGACTTGTATTTATGCTATGAACTGTTGAATTAGTTACAAAGTTTTCACGATTAATACGAGGAAGATTATTAATGAAAAAATATACTGACAAGGCGTGGGCATTATTTGTAGTATTTTAAAATTGTCCTACACGATTCCCTAGATTTGGCACCTATTATTATTCTAATTACTGTTTTTTGTAGTAGGAATATATATTTTATCGAAGTGAAAATGAGTTTAGAAGTAAATAATATAAGTTACTGAAGGAATTGGAATTTGAATATTTACAATTAAAAAAGAGTTAATACTGAAATATAGAAAATATATTTCGGCCCTGCTGTTTCAACATTTGTTCATTTATAAATGTTTGCAAGTTTTTGTCTCCATGCATTACCGTCTCTAATGCCAAATTATAGACACTAATTATGAATAGGCCTACTTGTTTTACACGTGAACATTGTAACTGGACACAGTCTATGTATGTACACATCTATAAATAAATAAATAAATAAATAAATAAATAAATAAATAAATGGTTGAAATTATAATACAATAAAATAGTAAAAAAAAAAAGAAAAATTATTTACTTTGACTGCTTGCTTCACGGGTCTCTACACATTATCAGTAACTTTAATTATTTTAAATGTTTCAAAGAAATAATATCTCCTTCCTGATAAAACACATTTTCTTCTTTCCTAATGAAGTGCTTGCTACCAAATTCGTCTACTGGAGCACTGATCTCCAAGCGCCTAGCTTTGTTTTGTTTTTGTATGTTCAGTGAACAGTAAACCTGAAGTGTGTACATCGTGCTATACTCCTTATATAATACACTATTGCTGATTGCTCGTAGCCTCCAGGTAACCAAACCCAGACTCTAGTTATTACGCATAATCGTGCATAATATTTGAAAGTAAAGCACAGTTCAATAAAAAGTGTAGTAAATTAGAAACAAATTCCCGAGCTTTGAGTACGGGAAATTTATGTACGCCCTGTACAATATTAATCAGCGAAGATTGTGCCGCATTATAATATAGTTTCTAGAACTTTACTACTCCATATCAAGGGGTTACACATGAAGTTTCCTAGTAGTTTTTATTTGTCCTTTAAAGAAACATTTCACAAAATCATGTCAAGAAAAGTTTTGGAAAATTTTAAAGTAAATGACAATACAAAGTTGGGAAGTGCTTTTCACAAAATCGAGAAAATGTTTGAAAAACGAGCAGAGCTAGTTTTTCAATTTCCGAGATTTTATAATTCACTTCACAAACGTGTATTGTACAACATTTTTCACACGATCATATTTCTTAAATTGCAACTCAATATATTTTGCATAAAAATTTTGAACAATATTATTCCAAAGCCTTCGAAAAATTATACTGTAATGGTAACTAAGTAACAATAAGTGTACTGTAATTCTTGGAGCAACAGTAACAAATATAAATGACACTCGGGAAGAAATTAAACACAGAATAAATATGGGAAATGCCTGTTATTATTCGGTTGAGAAGCTTTTATCATCCAGTCTGCTGTCAAAAAATCTGAAAGTTAGAATTTATAAAACATTTATATTACCGGTTATTCTTTATGGTTGTGAAACTTGGACTCTAACTCTGAGAGAGGAACATAGGTTAAGGGTGTTTAAGAATAAGGTGCTTAGGAAAATATTTGGGGCTAAGAGGGATGAAGTTACAGGAGAATGGAGAAAGTTACACAAAACAGAACTGCACGCATTGTATTCTTCACCTGACATAATTAGGAACATTAAATCCAGACGTTTGAGATGGGCAGGACATGTAGCACGTATGGACGAATCCAGAAATGGAAATAGAGTGTTAGTTGGGAGGCCGGAGGGAAAAAGACCTTTAGGGAGGCCGAGACGTAGATGGGAAGATATTAAAATGGATTTGAGGGAGGTGGGATATGATGATAGAGAATGGATTAATCTTCCTCAGGATAGGGACCAATGGCGGGCTTATGTGAGGGTGGCAATGAACCTCCGGGTTCCTTAAAAGCCAGTAAGTAAGTAAAGGGTCTATTTCAGTTTACAGTTATGTTATGAAGAATGGTTTCCCTAGCAAAAAGTTTCTGTGTGGGAATTCTTAATTTCAAGGTTAAAAAAATAATATCTTGCAAAAAAGAATACGGAATATAGAAGATCGTTTAGGTAGGTAAATGAGCAGGTAAAGCATAAATATATAAATAAAAAAAAATTGCAGATGGAAAGGAATATCTTTCGAAAGACAATTGAATGACGACGAAACATTTCTGTACAATATAATATTATATAATTCATAACTGATGGAAATAGAGTACAGATCAAGAAAATTGTATTGAGAAGTAGTGATGTGATGGCTAGTTTGAGTTCTATCTTTATGAATCAATGGATCGCAGGTTTGAGTGCTAGCGGGTCACCGCTGATGTCTGACCACTATATTTATTCGTGGTTTGGCCGAACTCCTGCGCTCCATGGTTGACAGCCCGCTTTGATGATCTCCCATGTTGCTTTTTGGGGTTGGTTTGGTTTGGTCAGTACAGTGGTTGATTCCGCCCAGCCAGGCAACAGATGCGGTTTTGGTTTTTAACGAAAGAAAATACCAGAAGTTAAATATTATGTAGCAGGAATATAGACTTTTTTTTGCGGCCGATATACTTTTTATTGTATTTCTGTTTTTGTTTCTTTTATTACGTCTGTGGTGAATTCCCATCTACTTCGCTTTAACAAGTGATCATGTACGCCCAGACCAGGTGATGTGTGACTCTAGTTAGAATGATTTGAGGTGCTTCGGAATCGTAGAAGTTGTTACAACGGATGACGTTATTCAAAACAAAGTTAGGTGCTGAAAGTTTTCTTAAAGCTGCTGTATAAAAAAAATTAGTGACATGAGAATTATATCATCATCATCATCATCATCATCATCATCATCATCATCATCATGGCTAGGATTTTGATGAAATTGCATCTTTTCTCTAGTAAGCCGGAAACATAGCCGCTTTAGTATTTATATGTTATGTGATAAACTGAGTGTTTTAAGACACATTTGTTAGGACATTTGTTTTTGCATTTTTTGCCTGTTTCAACTCATAAGAGCATCTTTTGTTTTATTCGGTAATTTTTTAGGCATTTTTATTTAATTTTGGTCATGAATCTCCATTATTAATGTAAAATAATGTTTATTTCCTTTGATATTTTCTTTACATATTTCGTCCATTAATACCCATTATTTTGTATAACATTTTAATCGTTTTTCTACACAAATATTGCCATTTTAACGTAGTACACACAATGTATAATGGCTCAGTCCAACCGCCCCCCTATAAAGGGTAGTTCCCCTTATACCAACGTAACGAGAGCTTGTGTACAAAACATACATGCTATCTGTAACTACTTTGTAAAATTTCATAAAAATCTGTTAAATAGGAGAAAAGTTACTAATTTTGTCTAATTGCGCCCCCTATAAGGGGTAGTTCCCCTTAAACGAACGTAATCAGAGCTTGTATGCAAAACATATATGCTACTTGTAATTGTTTTGTAAAATTTCATAAAAATCTGTCAGATAGGAGAAAAGTTCATAATTTTGTCTAAATGCGCCCCCCTATAAGGGGTAGTTCCCCTTATACCAACGTAACGAGAGCTTGTATACAAAACATATATGCTATCTGTAACTGCTGTGTAAAATCTCATAAAACTCTGTTAAATAGGAGAAAAGTTACTAATTTTGTCTAATTGCGCCCCCTATAAGGGGTAGTTCCCCTTATACCAACGTAATCAGAGCTTGTATACAAAACATATATGCTACTTGTAATTGTTTTGTAAAATTTCATAAAAATCTGTCAGATAGGAGAAAAGTTCATAATTTTGTCTAAATGCGCCCCCCTATAAGGGGTAGTTCCCCTTATAACAACGTAACGAGAGCTTGCATACAACACATATATGCTACCTGTAACTACTGTGTAAAATTTCATAAAAATCTGTTAGCTACCTGAAAAGTTATTAATATGTCCCGCTAAATTTGCATTCTAGACCACTGTCCTTCAATATAGGCTCTTCTATACCTGCTAATTCCGGATAAGAGTGGCCTTGTGGTGGACTACATGGAAACTAAAAGTAAAGTAAATCCATGGCGCTACAGCCCATGGAGGGCCAAGACCGACCAGCTGGCTACTGACCTCACGTCCACATACCGACGCAGAGATGTACGATCATACATGAAACTACATCAGGTAAAATAATTAATTAAAGTGTATTACTTATAAAAATAATGTAAAATTTAACTTAATTACTTACTTACAAATGGCTTTTAGGGAACCCGAAGGTTCATTGCCGCCCTCACATAAGCCCGCCATCTGTCCCTATCCTGTGCAAGATTAATCCAGTCCCTACCATCATACCCCACCTCCCTCAAATCCATTTTAATATTATCTTCCCATCTACGTCTCGGCCTCCCTAAAGGTCTTTTTCCCTCCGGTCTCCCAACTAACACACTATATGCATTTCTGGATTCGCCCATACGTGCTACGTGCCCTGCCCATCTCAAACGTCTGGATTTTAAGTTCGTAATTATGTCAGGTGAAGAATACAATGCGTGCAGTTCTGTGTTGTATAACTTTCTCCATTTGAAACTAAATAATACATTAATATGAATTTGATATATTTTCAAAACTTTAAATTCTTTAAATAATTTTATCGCTAAGATCATAAAAAGTTTGTCCGATGTTTTTAAATTGTTCTTCTCTGTAACAAATCTAGAGGAATAAGATGAGTTTTATTAGTTTTACCTCATCCGAAGATTCCATATTGGATTACAGACTGAAATAATGAAAACTGAATGCCTATTTGTAAGTAATTGTAAGTAATTTAACTTAATTACTAGTCTAAATATTAAGTAATACAAAACCTCTTTTTCTACTAAGCCAATTATGTAAGATCAATTTTTAAGGGCATTTTAAGGGCATTTGTTTTTCGATTTTTAGGTCATAAATGCATTTTTAGGACATTTTTTCGTGATTTATAGGTCATCAAAATCATCATCATCATCGCTCTGAATCCTACCTCTACGTCCATCTGAGAAACTACAGTATTACGTTGGCCTCTAGCTGGACACAAATATTTAAACTTAAACGTGTAAATACGTGAATACGAGACGATATTCATAAGATTTTAGGCTAACATGAAAAATATTATTTATCGTAAATCAAATGATTATTTAGTTAAGACTATTTCGTTCCATTTTCGGCCAATGAAGTGTAATGAAATTTTGAATTCCAACCAAACACAGTCATACATCGCGATAATTTCTGCAGCTCGATTTATCGCTATCAATTTATCGCATGGTCGTTCTTTTGTTTAGTCAGTGTTACCAACTGTTTTCACGTAAATCGATGAGCGTGAATCCATTGTACTAAATAAAGTGCGAAATCCTACTTCCACATCTACACCTTAAACTTCTGATTTCATGTCCATTGCATCTAAAGAAAATGACACTTCTTCATAACAATTGAGGGGGGTCAGCGCAACAGTGGTCTAAGCCACTTTTTTAATGTATAAAAAGCAAGTTAAAGTTAAAAGAGATATTTTTAGACGAAAGATTACATGCTTCCTAACAAGTTATATAATGGTGGATTGGCCTATTCGTAGGAAGATAGTCGACGTCAAAATCAACAGAAAGCTCAATATTTAAGTTTTGGCATTGAGGAGGTTTAGACCACTGTTGTGCTGACCTCCTCAATTGTTCATTTAATGTATGCATTAATCAGGTTATTTGTAATTATACTATTAAATGTTTAAATTAAATTATGATTTCAGCATATAATGAAAACGTATTTCTGTTATAATAACAAGAGAGAAGCGCAGTACATGTAATTAAATCTGTATTTCGCTTTTCTCAATTGGCATTACTGAATAACATTCAATTTCTTTATTGCAATAATCGTTATTCATATATTTCGACTTCACAATGTCTGAATAAGTTAAGTATTCATAAATATACGATTATAAACATTTTGTGAGCGAATCTTAGGGATATATTATTTGGATTTTTATTTTATTCACGAAATAGTCCTAATAAATGTCACTCGAGGTCTAAGATTTTCCAAATAAATCCACGAGCGAATCTTTCAGGGGCGAGCTAAAGTTTTTCTGTATATATTATATTTTATGTTACAATCATTAGCAAAATAATAAATAAATAAATAAATAAATAAATAAATAAATAAATAAATAAATAAATTGAATTAAATATTATACTGTGTTTATTTAAATTGAAACTGTCCATTCTTTAATATTTTGATATATATTTTTTATTTTCTTTTTTGAACTGGTGCTTTTTATTTTGACGTGAATACGTCTGTAAGTTTTGTCCAGTACTAGCGTGCCATCCCATAAAGTCGACAGATACATTTTTAGATCTGTAACTTCTAAACTACACGACATATACAAATCAAGTAAACTGCGATCAACAGGCGAAAGACCAAAGTATCCAACGTGGCCTTGAGTTGGAGCGGGTGATGTCATCTAGTAATGAGCGAGAGGGGAAAATTTCAGTCACAAATTAGCCGGTCGCAAGGCAGCCGAGGAATGTAACTTGAGAATGCAAAGAGATAGAACGTTAGCAGTGGTATGAAACGATTTGTCACGAACCAAGATACATCGCAATTGAACAAAAAATCAGAAGACATAAGTTAAATTGGAAAAATTTTTCAGTGAAGCTAAGTGGAGAGAGAGAATTCACAATGTTGATACGCAGTGCAAATGGAAACGGATGTATAAGCAACGGGTTTCAAATGATAGAGCACGATGGTTACTATAGCAACTGAAATGTATACTCTATTCGTAGGAGTCTCAGCACAGCGAAGATCCTGGGTTTTCAGGTTATCTGAAAAGAAGAAGATGATTGTCACTGCTGACGTCTACCATAACAGTATTCACGCATAAACTTGGGGCTGTCTTTCAGATAAAATCTATTTCGAATTTTTCCCTCCATTTATACTTAAAATTTTACATCTTGATTACACAACTTTTAACACTGTATCACTTCGGAATATGTATGGTAAGACTTTCCTGTGTTAACTTTCAACGTACTTCGTTTACATGTTTCGACCTATTTATGGGTCATCTTCGGAACTGGTCGTTGTTGGTCTTGGCGCTACTTGTTCTGTTTCCTGTGAGGGTGTGTTCCTGTGGTATAGTGTAGAGTTAAAGAGTGTGTGTGTTTTGAAGTTGAGTTATGTGTCGAGAATTTCGTTAGGGTGTGTTTTTGTGTGTCTGTATATTTCATATTGTTCTAGTGTGTTTAGTTTCTGGCTTTTTGGTTGGATGTGTAGTATTTCCATGTATGTGTTGATGTCTCTGTGGGTGTGGTTAGCATTTGTGATGTGTTCTGCACATGTGGAGGTGTTTCGTAATTTTGTTATGGCTGTGATGCGTTCTTTGTAACGTGTTTGAAACGATCTGCCTGTCTGTCCTATGTAGAAGTTGTTGCAGGTGTTACATTTGAGTTTGTATACGCCTGCGGGGTTGTATTTGTTTGTTTGTGTTGTTTGTGTGTTGAGATGTTTTTGTAGAGTGTTATTTGTTCTGTATACGATGTTGTAATTACATTTCTTGAATTAGGCTGCAATTTTGTGTGTGTTTTTGTTTTCGTATGTTAGTGTGATGTATTTTTTGTGTTCTTGTGTTTGTGTTGTATTCTTATGTTTTTTGTGATTATGTTTTGTCTTACGTATTATGTTGTCTATTATGTTAGGGTTGTATCCGTTTTATTGTGCTATGTATTTGATTGTGTTCAGCTCTTCGTTTTAATCTTGTTGGTTCATTGGTATGTTGAGTAGTCTGTGTACCATTGTTCTTTGACTCTACACTATACCACAGGAACACGCCCTCACAGGAAACAGAACAAGTGGCGCCAAGACGAACAACGACGAGTTCTGAAGATGACCCATAAATAAGTCGAAACATGTAAACGAAGTATGTTGAAATTTAATACAGGAAAGTCTTATCATACATATTTAAAATTTTAATTGTATGATTTCACTTTTAAGATTATATAATACAATTTTGAAACTGTCTCAACCACAAGCATTATTGCTTACAGTTCACATTTCTTCCATTATACAAAATAGTCCAGAACTGTCTTATTTACACAGGGACATCATTTTATTTTTACTTACATTTTTATTGTACCTGCATTTCTGAATGTACTTCACTCCGACCCCTTCACTAATGTCCTTGCTCCCGTCTAACACACAAACTTACGGCCGCTGTTGCATTCAAAGTCTTCAAGCAGTGAAGTAAACACTGCAGTGTATAGTGTGTTTCAGAAATATGGTTGCGTTTTCTATAGAAGAAAGAACCTATATTAATAATATCGTACTAAAAAATTGTATTCAAGAAACGATAAATTCAATTTCAGAGAATATGCTTCAAAATGTTTTTAATAATATGCGTAAAGAATTGAAGCCTGCATTGCAATGAACGGCAACCATTTTCAGCAACTTGTTTAAAAATTCAGATTAGCTTATTTTGAATTGAGGTGGTTAGAAGCAAAGGAATGCTAGTGACATTTGTAATAACATGAGTTAAGTGCATCCAGTGTAAGCTAAAGTATCTAAAATTTTAGTGGCGAAGGGATATTTTAATCTCATCACATATTAAAATTTAAATAAAAATTTCACCGATTTTACGAAAGCTTAAATATTTAAACCCCATTTTCTCAAAAGTAACACAGTCCTTTACTTATGAGCCCCTCAATTTAAATGCACTCTCTATATTGTATGTTAACATCAATAATTAATATGCTAAATAAAGTAGACATTACATAACAAACATAGCCGCGTGAAAAGTTGAGTTTTTGAAAAAAAAAAAAATGTTACTACTCTACTGTATTTTGATAAATTCCATAAAAGTGATGATCAAACTGAAAATCGTAATATCGTATTTCCTTACAACATAAATGGATACACTACTTTTCTCTCCTCCTATAGCTAGTAAAATGATTTGTTTACATATTACACTAGTAACATCAAACTCCTTTAATGGAAGGGGGTAACAGTGTTTCCGAGTATAGCCAGGTTAATGTTAAAAATGTTGGTAAAAATAAAGTGATGTCCCTGTAGTATTTTTTATGCTTTCCGTGCATTCTGGTGGCATGTTTGTAGCATCCGGTTAAAATAGAGGCTCCGGGACGAGATCCAAGGACCATCTAAACGCAAGATAACAACCTCCGGATTACTCAAACTTGTTCCCGATAATTGCAAGCTGTTCGGAGAGAGAGGATATGGTTCATTTGGAACACACCCCCTCCTCCCGCTAGTTTCCTTGCCCTTTTGTGTTACCTTGTGTGCCGCGAACGGATATACTCGTCTGTAATTACGTACCATTATCAGTTTACTATGTCCACTTCCTTTGTTTAAGTGTTAAATGCGATAATCGATTTACTGTTCAATTTGGTTCTAATTTCACACTTCCGTCCCAAGCTAGCGCCCCTTGACACGAGTTTTGGGGGGAGGCGACTATAAAAACGGCTGTAAATTATGTACTGGTTCTTCTTGGAATGTTAATAAGCGAAAATTATAACCCGACTGACATTTCGTACGAAACAAATTTGTCGTAAATCTTTCGCGTGCCAAGAAATTTTGTTTGCAAATGCTTTTATATTATTCGTATGCATTTTAATAATAGCAATACAGCTCGAAAGATTTTTTTTTTTCAAAATTGAAATAATAAACTATCATGTAGGATACTGTTGTAAGCAATAAATAAACAATAAATAAATAAATCCATACCATAGCATTATTGGGAATTTATCTTTTGAAGAGTTGGAGAAGTTCAAATATCTTGGAGCAACAGTAACAAATATAAATGATACTAGGGAGGAAATTAAACACAGAATAAATATGGGAAATGCCTGTGATTATTCAGTTGAGAAGCTTTTGTCATCCAGTCTGCTGTCAAAAAATGTGAAAGTTAGAATTTATAAAAAAGTTATATTACCGGTTGTTCTTTATGGTTGTGAAACTTGGACTCTCACTTTGAGACAGGAACATAGATTAAGAGTGTTTGAGAATAAGGTGCTTAGGAAAATATTTGGGGCTAAGAGGGATGAAGTTACAGGAGAATGGAGAAAGTGACAACACAGAACTGCACGCATTGTATTCTTCACCTGACATAATTAGAAACATTAAATCCAGACGTTTAAGATGGGCAGGGCATGTAGCACACTTAAATGCCGTCGACCTGGCCCGGGATCGAACCCGCAACCTTGGACATAGAAGGCCAGCGCTATACCAACTCGTCAACCACGAAACGTAGATCTATCTGACATTTAACTAGATGTAAATTTATTTTTCAAAGAAAGTGAATATATGCCATTGAAACAACATTGTGAATATTGATTTTTGCATCAAAGCTGAACATGTCCATCCAGTTCATTTCTTCAAGACTTTTTTCTCGAAACTGAACATCGCTAGTAATTACTATATTTTTTAATATACTTTTTGAAAGCAAAATAGCACATGTCCAACTTAGTTCAAATAATTGTTTAAATTTCCCGCTATTTTCAACTGTTGCCAATGAGTGATCAAAGTCATTTTAGAGCATTTGAACCTTCCAACAATGTTAATTGAAAAATGAGTTCTATTCAGTCAATACTTAACATAAACACAATAAAACATGTTATAATAACATTTACACAGATTTTAAAAACAAACGTTTTCGCCAATTTTGATTGGCATCTTCAGGTCGTGTAGGTCGAATGGAACATGTTATAAAATGTGAACACTTGGTATATGACGTTAAAAACCAAAGTTACAACTGTAATATCACTTAAAAACAGAGAATAGAATATAGCAAAAAGCCTCCACGATGTGTGTAGAATCACTGTGTTGAAAGAGGCGTGTGTGAACCAAGGAAACAGCAAAACTCTTCTGTCATTGCAGATACAGTTTTCAAGATAGATTTGAAGATGCTACGAACAGGTCGGTCGTGTGGCCGTTATGGAGAGCAGGAAAAATCCTGTAAATTGTAAGGTTAGAATGAAAGAATATTTAGAAGCATATAAGTATTATTTAAATCTTCTAAAACAATACTTACAAAAAATGGAAGAACGTCTTGAAATCCATGAGGACGGCGACACGACTGATCTTTACATTAAGTGGTAGCGTATGACGAAAACTGTATACGTTGCAAGACTAGTGGATGAATGACCGTTACTTGCTTGTGATTTTAAACAGCGGGTTATTTGAATTTGGGTATTGTTCATTAAGGAGCGGGCATCATTATTATTAGAAAAGGTGGTAATATATAGTTCCTCCGCAGCATTCATATAATTTTGATTGTTAATAGTCTTTAAGACCTGAAGGGCTTCTTCTATGCCAGTAAGTTCGTGATTAAGGGAAATGAGATGCGTGGCAAACTTTGATTTATTCCTATTGAATTTGAAGTCAGAGACGTGCTCTTTGTAACGCGTGCGAAAATTTCTTTTTGTTTGGCCAACGTATTTACTGGGACAGTTTTTACATTGTAATAGATAGATACCGCTATTGGCAAATTTATTGTAATTTTGAATGTTATTGGGAATTATATTATTAAGTTTGTTGTTGGTACGGAATGCTACGTTAATTTGTTCTTTTCTAAAAAGTTTACCTAATTTGTATGCCTTTGAATTTCCAACAATGAGCTACAAAAATTTAATTTCGGAAAACGTATTATATGCCTTTCACGTGTTAAATTTTATATTACCTTGTTAACATGTTACGGCATGCTATTGGCCATCGTCAGAACTGGTTGTTGCTGGTCTTGGCGCCTTTTATTTTGTAGTGTGGAGTCAAAGAGTGTGTATGTTCTGAAATTAAGTTGTGTGTTGAGAATTTCATTTAGATGTGTTTTTGGATATGTTTTTTCAAATGAAATTCTCAGCACACAACTCAATTTCAGAACACACACATTCTTTGATTCCACATTACACTACACACAAACACACCCCCACAGGAAACAAAACAGAAGGCGCCAAGACCAGCAACAACCAGTTCTGAAGATGACCAATAGCAGGCAGAAACATGTTAACAAGGTAATATAACATTTAACACGTGAAATACACATACTACGTTTTCCGAAGCGATATAGTGTTAAAGGTTGTGTAATCAAGATGTATAAAATTTAATTATTTCAGCAGTCTAGGCATCGCGTTTCTGCGAATTCCATTCAGTTTGCACTGAATTGTGAAGTGTTGTTCTTATTGAAACTATTATAATGGATGTTTCTGTCGGAGAAACGAGCAGTGGATCAAGAAAGAAGGGAAGATCATAATCTTTGACAGCACAGAAGAGAAAAAAATGATATAAGTACGGCAATCCTGATCCTCAGCTAAGTCAGTTAAAACAAAAAACGAGACCATGCTCGCACAACATATTGTAAAATAATGCCAATATAAAATGTTCAATGTGTAATACCATTAATTAACACGAATTACTATTAATAATAATATGAGTGTGATGAAGAAGAGTCATTTGTGAGTGTCTGGTGGATGACTGTGGCTTACATATCTAAAAGAATATCCTGGTAACTGAAGAGACATGGAAATGATAGCCGTCCAAATCTTGGATTTAAAATATCGGGATCCTAATCAATTCAAATGAACAAAAACGAAAATGTAAATTAATGTTAAAAAAATACATAATGAAATTTTAAAAAAGAATATTCTGCGACAAGATGTGGCAGCTATCAAAACGATAAAAATTTATTGCATTGAATATTATAAAGATTAATAGAGATAGTGATTGATGATATTCAATGAAGATTTTAAAATGATTGATGCAATTGTCTGGAGAGTCTTTTCAGGAATCTTTAATTTTCTAAGGATCTCCAATGTAAATTTGTACTTAATTTTTTAAAAGAATGTCAAAATGCTAAAAAAATGTTATGTTTTATTTAACGACGCTCGCAACTGCAGAGGTTAATTCAGCGTCGCCGGATGTGCCGGAATTTTGTCCCGCAGGAGTTCTTTTACATGCCAGTAAATCTACTGACATGAGCCTGTCGCATTTAAGCACACTTAAATGCCATCGACCTGGCCCGGGATCGAACCCGCAACCTTGGGCATAGAAGGCCAGCGCTATACCAACGTGCCAACCAGGTCGACAAGAATGTCAATATAAAGTGTGCAATGTGTAAAATCATTAATTAATACGAATTACTATTAATAATTAATAATAATTATATTACGTTCAAATTTTAATTTTGTAAAAATAAATATATTTTTATAACAAAGCTAAGCATGTCCAAATATTTTCTTGCAATTACTGAAGTACCATTGGACTCAGTACTCTTAAATTCATGTAACATATCATGCTCCATGTATTGTGGGTCCCTATCACCACGGCATGGCGCGTCCTCAGGTTGCGGATAGAGGAGACGGCCTCCAGATATGGAGGGTAGCTGCGAATATATTGAATAAGCAGTCGTGGACAGCCGATAAGGGGTGGTCCTCCAGCTTGGGGGTTGGGTGAAGGGCTAACAACCCATCACCGTAAAAAACAGCTTGTTACGAATCCCTACAATAAAAGCGATCGGTTTGGAAGTAAATCCCGAAAAGACAAAGTATATGATTATGTCTCGTGACCAGAATATTGTACGAAATGGAAATATAAAAATTGGAGATTTATCCTTCGAAGAGGTGGAAAAATTCAAATATCTTGGAGCAACAGTAACAAATATAAATGACACTCGGGAGGAAATTAAACGCAGAATAAATATGGGAAATGTGTGTTATTATTCGGTTGAGAAGCTCTTATCATCCAGTCTGCTGTCCAAAAATCTGAAAGTTAAAATTTATAAAACAGTTATATTACCGGTTCTTCTGTATGGTTGTGAAACTTGGACTCTCACTCTGAGAGAGGAACGTAGGTTAAGGGTGTTTGAGAATAAGGTGCTTAGGAAAATATTTGGGGCTAAGCGGGATGAAATTACAGGAGACTGGAGAAAGTTACACAACGCAGAACTGCACGCATTGTATTCTTCACCTGACATAATTAGGAACATTAAATCCAGACGTTTGAGATGGGCAGGGAATGTAGCACGCATGGGCGAATCCAGAAATGCATATAGAGTGTTAGTTGGGAGACCGGAGGGAAAAAGACCTTTAGGGAGGCCGAGACGTAGATGGGAGGATAATATTAAGATGGATTTGAGGGAGGTGGGATATGATGATAGAGATTGGATTAATCTTGCACAGGATAGGGACCGATGGAGGGCTTATGTGAGGGCGGCAATGAACCTTCGGGTTCCTTAAAAGCCATTTGTAAGTAAGTAAGTAAGTAAACATATCATGCTCTCTATATATACTTTTATTATGTAAAATCAAAAATCAAAATATTTCTTTGTTTCAGAAGATATAAGTTTTTGGCTTCTCCTGAAAAATTTAGTCAAGTGGACATGTTCAGTTTTGAAAAAAGCTCTTCACATGTTTACAGTAAACCGTGTATTACACTTTTGCAAGCAATAAATAAATGCATGGATATTATAGACATAAATTCTAGTTTCTGTTGTTTTAAACATTTTTATAAAAGTAAATAAACAGACACAATTTATAGTATATGCAGAGCAACGTTTTAAGCAATAAAAATAAGCGAATATTTGTTGTATTCATGTAAAATAAACACTACCGGTACTTGTTTCGTTTTAAAGGACTTTTGTGTAAGTTACAACAAATGACTATACATACTTAAATGAATAAACATAAACAAGTAGGTATGTATATATGTATATAAAAAGCGGTCTTGTTCCTTGAGTTGTGGTAGCAGTTTGCAATCACACTCTCTGAACGCTCCATCGCAGAGTTGAACTATTGGAAAATCCGTGTCGGTCATGTGCGACCGCAAGTTTCAATTCGGGAACCGCTGGACGCATTTTAATGAGATGTGACATGGTGAAGCGGCACTAAAATGTGCCGACCGATTCCAATTTTGGTTAAAGTACATTTCAAAACAGCTTTTAGATAAGAGCCTCAGAATGACTTTCATCAAAGCGCAAATTGCCTCACAGATCAGCTGAATATATAAACAAGACAGAAAATGGCACACAATAATCTAGGCGCGTTCAACTTCACACTCAGTTACATATTTATTTATTTACTTAATTATGTATTTATTTACTTACTTATCTAGTTAATTATGCATTTATTTACTTATTTATTTAATTATTTACTTAGTTATTTACTTAATCATGTAATTATTTACTTATTTATTTAATTATTACTCAAACATCTTAAGTGAAAGAAGAGGAAAAGAAAATCTACGAGCCCACGATTCAGTACCTTTCAGCGAAATACAACATTGAAAAAATCACAGTTACCGGTCTCTTCTTCGGAGCGAGAGGCACCATTCCGAAAACCATTGTAAAATGGAGGGAAAAATACAAGCTGAAGAGAGATCTTCAAGATGCGATCGTCAACACCATAATAAAATTTTCTGTACCGATATTTCGCCAGAATCTTTATGGTGCACACTCAATTTAAATTGTACTAAGTTCTATCTTTTTTTATGTCTTAATCTCTTTTGTTCAAAACCTGCTTAGGCCTATATGATTTTTCGTTTTAAATTTTACTGTGAGCTATTCTGTGTCGCAAAGCAAACCCAAAATATTGGGTCAGACTAATAAATTAAATCAATTAGTTAATTATTTAATCATTTATGTATTCATCATTTAATCATTTTTTCCAATTTGTTTACAATTTGTTCCAATTTCGATCGAAATTTTGTTCCAATTTGTTCCATTGTTTCCATTTTTCCTTTGTTTCTTCGTTTCTTCGTTCATCTATTTATTTATTGTTGGGTTATAAGTCTGTCCAAATGCAAAAGCAAACCAGAGAAAGGAAGGAAGAAAGAAAGAAAGAAAGAAAGAAAGAAAGAGAGAAAGAAAGAAAGAAAGAAAGAAAGAAAGAGAGAAAGAAAGAAAGAAAGTATTTATTTACTTATGTATTTATTTACTCATTTATTTAATTATTTACTTATTTATTTAGCTAATTACTTTATTTATTTATTTCATAATTTAATCATTTATTCCAATTTGTTTACAATTTGTTTCCTAATTTGTTCCAAATTTTGTTCCATTCTTTCCATTTTTCCTTCGTTTCTTACTTCGTTTATTTATTTATTTATTGTCGGGTTATAAGCCTGTCCAAAGTAGAAAGGCAAACAAGAGAAAGAAAGAAAGAAAGAAAGAAAGAAAGAAAGAAAGAAAGAAGAAAAAGAAAGCAAGAATGAAAGAAAGAAAGAAAGCAAGAAAGAAAGAAAGAAAGAAAAAGAAAGTAAGAATGAAAGAAAGAAAGGAAGAAAGAAAGAAAGAAAGAAAGAAAAAAGAAAAAGAAAGTAAGAATGAAAGAAAGAAAGAAAGAAAGAAAGCAAGAAAGAAAGAAAGAAAAAGAAAGTAAGAATGAAAGAAAGAAAGAAAGGAAGAAAGAAAGAAAGAAGAAAAAGAAAGTAAGAATGAAAGAAAGAAAGAAAGAAAGGAAGAAAGAAAGAAAGAAAGAAAGAAAGCAAGAAATAAAGAAAGAAAAAAGAAAAAGAAAGTAAGAATGAAAGAAAGAAAGAAAAAAGAAAAAGAAAGTAAGAATGAAAGAAAGAAAGGAAGAAAGAAAGAAAGAAAGCAAGAAAGAAAGAAAGAAAAAAGAAAAAAGAAAAAGAAAGTAAGAATGAAAGAAAGAAAGAAAGAAAGAAAAAAGAAAAAGAAAGTAAGAATGAAAGAAAGAAAGGAAGAAAGAAAGAAAGAAAGAAAGAAAGAAAGAATGTACTTGCTTATTTAGTTAATTATGTATTTATTTACTTATTTATTTCATTATTTATTTATTTAGTTCATTATTTAATAACTTATTTATTTCATAATTTAATCATTTGTCCCAATTTGTTTCAAATTTTGTTTCAATTTGTTCCGTTCTTTCCATTTTTCCTTCGTTACTTCGTTTATTTATTTATCTATTTATTTATTATCCGGTTGTAAGCATGTCCAAAATACAAAGGCAAACCAAAGAAAGAAACAAACAAAGAAAGAAACAATTATTGCTTTAAGTGCAATAGAATTTTCCAACTCCCCGCTAAGATTTAGGACCCTGCATTCTGTCTTCTATCCGGAAACTGTTCATAACTTTTCAACTTTGTATACAGTATAATTATACCTTTCATTACAAACATTATCGACACCAGGATGATAATGATGATGATGATGATGATAATGAGAAGGAGTAGAAGAATTGTTATTATTGTTAATTGTGGCGCACTCAGGAAAAAGAGCTTAACAACAAAATCTTAAATTTCAGACACAGAGCATCGAATATTTTAGATCTCGTATAACAGCATTGCTCAGAACGACATTCAAACGTGTCTAGAGGGCGTTGTGTTTGTTGGAGGAAAATTATATGTACATATCATTCGTTCATTCATAGTGTTCTGATTAAGGGCAGGTCTTTCACTGCAAACCCAACATTCTTCAGTCTTTTCTATTTTCTGCCTTCCTCTTTGTCTCCGCATATGATCCATATATCTTAATGTTGTCTATCGTCTGATATCTTCTTCTGCCCCGAACTCTTCTCCCGTCCACCATTCCTTCCAATGCATCCTTCAGAAAGCAGTTTCTTCTCAGCCAGTAACCCAACCAATTCCTTTTTCTCTCCCTGATCAGTTTCAGCATCATTCTTTCTTCACCTACTCTTTCCAACACAGCTTCGTTTCTTATTCTGTCTGTCCACTTCACACGTTCGATCCTTCTCCACATTTCAAATGCTTCTAGTCGCTTCTCTTCACTTGTCGTGATGTCCATGTTTCTGCTCCCTTACAATGATACACTCCACACAAAGCACTTCACTAGTCTCTTCATTTGTTCTTTCTCCTAAGGTCCGCAGAAGATCCCTTTTCTATTAATAGCTTCCTTGACCATTGCTATACCCCTTTTAACTTCCTGGGAGCAGCTCATGTTACAGCTTATAGTACATCCCAAGTATTTGAAGCTGTGCACTTGCTCTACTGCCTCATTTAGAATTCGCAAGTTTACCTTCTTTACTTTTCTTCCTATGACCATGGTCATAAAAAAATATTTTCTCAACTTCACTCTTTGTTTCATATGAAAGAATTTCTACCACTTAGTCTAAAAAAGAATCTTATTCAGACGCTTGTAATGCCCCATTTTGATTATTGCGATTCCTTACTAACTAATGTAAGTTCACTCTTAGCTGAGAGACTACAACGTGTTCATAATGTGTGCATACGATTCATCTGCAATACTCGTAAATTTGATCATATAACACCTTCCCTCCAGTTACTTTCATGGGTGCGTCTGAAGGAACGAATTTAGAATCATGCATACTTCTACTCCGAATTATCTCTTATCGCGCTTTCAATTTCTTACAACTCTTCGAAACTGACATCAAGCACTTCTTTCTATCCCTCATCATAGAACGTCTCTATACTCATCCTCCTACACTGTAGAAATATCTCGTCTCTGGAATTTGCTACCTAATGATGTCAAGGACTGCCGGACTTTATCACAATTCAAAATTAAATTGGAAAATTTTGTCTTGTTTAATGCTTTTTAGTTATTGCTAGAAGTGTTGATTTGTGTTTTTTTTTTACTCAAGATTAAAATCGCAAGTTTCTTGTTTATGTTAGTTAATTAGGATACAATTAATTATACTTAATCATTCATTTAAAGTTTGTGTGACTGCAACCTGTGTATATTTTTGTATGACTTAACTTCGTTTATAGTGTTTTTTTTCCTTTTTATTTCTGTTATTGTATTTGTATTCCTGGTGTTGTGGAAGAGAAGGCCTGATGGCCTTAACTACACCAGAATAAATAAATAAATAAATAAATAAGTAAATAAATAAATAAATAAATAAATAAATAAATAAATAAATAAATAAATAAATAAATGGTCTTCGTCTTGTTGGCAATTGTCTTCATCCCATACTGCTCACAGCTGTCATTTAGCACCAGTAGCATATCCCTTAGTATCATCTCCTCTTCTGCTAACAACGCCATATCATCAGCAAATCTTACACACTTTATTCTTCTTCCTCCTACTATCACTCCTCCCATGTTCTGAAAACAGTTCTTCACTAAATCCTCCAAGTAGATGTTGAACAGGGTAGGTGATAAAGGGCATCTTGACGTACTCCTCTTCCTTTCTCGCTTCCTTCTGACATTTCTTCTCCTATCCTGACTTTTACTCGTTGTATATTATTTTCATTCGTATTACGTTATAAAAAATCTTCAATTAAACCAGGCATGAAGGTAGAAGATTGTTGAACCCATCTTGAGTTTCCGAACACTGTAATAAGCAGAAGATGAAGTGCAGTGAAGCATATCTAATGAGTACATACACGCCCTTAGGTACTACTGCTGCCATCTATGTAATTGCCACATAACTGAGTGCCTCCTCGCGATTTTTTAACGCGCCCAGTTAATTTCGACCTGATGCCTCATTAAGCAATAGATGACTAAACTTGGATACCTTCCTCGGTCATTCTGTGAGGTCTTTACCTCTCTTGAGCTCTATATAATACCCCTGGCGAGGCGATGAACTCGCCAAGATTCGCGCCGTTGGAGTCTTCTTTTTATGTTGCCATGGTGACTCGAACCTAATTCCTATATATTCGTAACAATACAATGTTTTAGTAGGATGAAATGGGGAGGATTTTGTAAATAGGGCCTACTATATATACAGGGTTTGTCAAAAGTGATGCCAATTGTAATCATATTGACAATGGTGTAATATGTTTTAGTAACAAGTATTATTAGAAACAGGGTGTCCTCGATATAGTCTACGTGAACTGAAAATCAAGAACAGAGTGATAAAAGTGTCAATTGTGAATGAACTAGAGAAGTGTAATAGGAATTAAGTAAAACGATAGAGATAATGAAAATAGGCGAGGAGTCTGGCGGAGAAGGCTAGCTAGGATAGCGAAGTATAATATGTAGAAAATTAGTGGGATCTGAAGATGAAATGTACACAAGAAACAGACATAGTAACGAACTTATTGGGCAATGGTATAGAACGTTTTAGTAACAAGTATTATTGAAACAGTGTGTGTTTGATATAAGTGTACTGAAAATCAAGAACGGAGTTGTGAAAGTGTAAATTTTGAGTGATCTAAATTAAGTTCTTAGGGTTTAAAGGGAGAATACTGATTAATTTAAGCGGGGTCGAAAGTCAAGTATAAGGTATTGTGAGGTCCAAATTACATGGTTGTAAATGTTGACAACAAATATATCATATTATTATTAAAGTGATGCGCAATTGTAATTAAATTTGAATGAGAAGATTTTAGACTAAATGCAGAAACACGTCAAAACTTTTACTAAGAATTAAATATTTTCGTGGGAACAAAATATTTTAGCGACTATTGTTTGCGAGTTAAGCCGTAATCGAGAATATTTTAAGTTACATACAATAGTTTTCTTTACTATCATATGAGATAGCATGTACAGGGTGTTTCAGAAGGAGTTACCGCCAATTACGGAGCTTATTCTGAAGACACATTGAACAAAAAATTGGTCCTATTATCAGTATTTTCTGAGTTACATTAATTTGAAGTTATTTGTAAAATACTCCGTTTTGAGTTTTAAAGGTAAAATAATACTACTAATGGAAAATGGACTATTCAGAAGTATCATTTCTTTAATTGTATGTGTATGTATGTATTTATCCACACCGCAAATGTGGCAGTGGTAACTAATTACACTCAATAATGACAATTAATAATAAACAGAATTAATAAAAAATACAATTAGTAATAATAATAACAATAATAATAATAACAGTAATAATAATAACAATAATAATAATAATAATAAATAATAAATAAATATAATAATAACAGAGAGCATCCTAAATTAAATGAAAAACGATCACTTAAAATAACATTTAAAGTAAATCTAATTTGTATCTTAATCCTAAGTTCGAACTGAAACCCACGAGTACGATATGTTCATATCTGCACAAGTACCTTTCCACATTACACTCATTTCGCTGACAACTCACTCACTGCACTGGAACTACGACACATTTCACTGATTCTATCCTGATTTCACTAACACTTCAAAACATTTCACTGTTCAAATACTTTTCACTGCCACTATAAACTATAAAGATTGACTGACAGAAACACACTTCACTGACACAACACACTTCTTCACTGATACAATACTTCAAATAAGAAAATATCAATTACACCCTTTAAATAGTGTGTATTAATATATTACCGTCTATTAGTAAAGTCCTTACGCCTATTTTTAAATACATTTTTGGTTATTGGTAAAGCCTTTAGTAAGTCTGCAGGTAAAGCATTCCAGTCCCTGATAGTACGATTGAGAAAAGAAAACTAACCGGTGTCCGTCCTCTGTCTTCTTTCCCCCAATTTATATGAGTAAACGGCTAGTATTCTGAAACTAAAAATTTGTTGTGAATTCCTTAGTTGTTTCGTACAGAATTTTTTTTCTTCGATTTTTGCTATAAAATTACATTATTCTTGCGCACTTATCACAGCAATTGTTACAAATCATGCCACTCTTGTAAACACTTTAAGACTGTACATTAGGATTAAAATTTAATTGTAAAAGATCAGGTCGCTAGAAGTGGTGTGGTTTGTAACAATTGTGATAAGTGCATAAGAATAATGTAATTTTGCAGTTGAAATTAAAAAAGAAATTCTGTTCGAAGCAATTAAGGAATTCCACACACATTTTTTTGCTTCAGTACACTAGCCAGTTTAAGAAATGATACTTCTGAATAGTTAATTCAGTATTTGTACTATTGTTTTGCCCTAAAAACCAAAGAAAAAAAATTGTGAATAAAAAATCTTCACGTTCACGTCCTCAACTTTCTGTTCTTATAATGGTTCTCGTTCCTGGTTTATTGTGGATCAGTCTTAAGTTTCAAATTATATTGAATATAATTATTTATTAACCTAAATATTACACATTTATAACTAGGGACCGGATTTTTATGTAATATCAAGGTGTGAAATATGTACATATTCATGTAAGAAAAATAAGCTGAATATGTACCGGTACCAAAATATGTGTTTTTTTTAATCCAATGCCACCAGGTTGTCTTTGGGGCGCCTGGAAGGCGGAGTTACATTACCCCGATGATGTGATAATGTGGTGCCAGGAGAGGTCTTAAACCTAAACTTAACCTAAATTCCAGACCATGGACGAACACAGGAATAATCCCCTTTAAGAAAAAATTCCTGTGCTCTTACCGGGAATCGAACCCGAGACCTCATGAACTATAGCCAGAAGCTCTGACCACTAGACCATGGGGCTGGTCAAAATATGCAAACTCATGAAAATATTTAATATCAATATCTGGCAGGTATAGGATACATAAGATACAGGAGTCATTTTGGCAATAGATAAATTCACTTGCACTTTATACTGTAAGTACTAAAACTAGAGAACTGAGTGAAATGAATGACATAACAGAACTGCAAGCACTGTTTCGCTTTACTGGATTAGGAGAAAATAGGAGATGTGGGACACATGCATTTTAGCTGCTACCTGTAAGAAACAAAGTACCTACTAAAACCTCACACTATAGGCATTTACAAACTGTTGTTTGAAAAGTGACATTCCTGTCTCATTCAGAAGGGTAGAATTATTCCAGCCGAGAACCATACTTTCTAATTGCTCGGAAAATCCCATTTCCGTATAGGTCTACTATTTATTTTAATCTTTCACCATCTTTCCAGTTTGTTCCTTTACTCCAGGTCCTTTTCAAAATCGGCTACTTTATTGCAGCTCATGTCACATTTGATACGGGTTTTCCCTGGAAGGATTAGGAACAGGGTGGGTAAGGTTGCAAATTGCATGAGAACGTCTTGTTAAGACTTGTGTAGAACAATTATAGTTCGAGACAAATCATGTCACCCTCATCCCACTCCACCGCATGAAGGCAATGCTACTTCTGAGTGATTTTTTACAATACAAGATAGTTATATGAGAAAAGTTGCCTTTTGTTGACTCATATTTACAGTGGGCGGTATGGGGTGAGTGCCTCTATTACTTTCGTCCCGAAATATAGCCTTTATTGGGTAGGTAAAAATGCTTTTTAAATCTGTGTATTTCAAATTGTAAACTTACCAGGCAGAAGTCCCCCCCCCTTTTAGAGAAGTAAAAATGAATAAAACCCCTAAATATGTAGATTTATGTAATACTAAGCCATAATATGTAATGTGGAGTAAATATGTAAAAATATGTAGTATCAAATTTTAATATATTAATGGTAATTACAAGATTGGCAACGATTTGTTATTTATATACGGTTAAGTTGAAAGGAATAATATAATATGTAATTATATAAAAATCCGGTTCCCTATTTATAACTGTCCACCGTTGTCGCTATGTGGGTGATGCGTGCTCTTCCAAAAAAAAAAAAAAAAAAGAAAAAGCGGTCTGAGATTCGATTTCCGGCGTGGGTAATGGAAGAAATATATCTTTGTCCATGAGCCTGGATATTTTTCCGCTGTGTTGTGCTTGTCCCGAGATAATATCGTATCACTTTACTCAGCTGGTTGAGCGATAGTGCTGCCACCTACCGGGAAATTAAGCTTGTAAAGCCGGCCCGGATGGCTCAAGCGGTAGGGGCACGGCATGTCTCTATCGCTTGGTCGGAAGGGTTGTGGGTTCGAGTCCCGCTTCGGGCATGGGTGTTGTGTTTGTATTAGTGTAAGTAAAACAAATGGAAACAAATGAAAACGAAAACAGAAAACAGAGATAAAAAAAAAGATGTCCCAGTGGTCGCCGTGCCAACTCAAAGACCAAGAAGGTCCGCATTTGTGAGATATCTAGTGTACGAGACGTGTTCTTAAAGTAAGTTCCAAAAGGGTGTAGAAAGTAAACGGGAAAATATTTACAAACCATTTTTGTAGCATTGTATTCCCCACACTTCAATTACTTCTCACCATAATCTCCACCATTATTGAGGCATTTATCGAGTCGTGGCACAAGTCTTTCTATCCCCTCATTGTAGAATTCGCCCGCCTGCGAACCACTCCGCAACATTTGTGGAAAATTCAAGGAAAGCGAAGAAATTGTGAACCTCCTGTCCTCATGAATTTTTTCATCGACAGCACGCACCAAATCGTCATTGATCAAAGATGGCCGACCGGTATGCTGCTCGTCATGCACAGAGATGCGGCCCTCGTTGAACTTTCTAACCCATCTCCTGACCATTCCATCACTAATGGCATCATCACCATACACCTCACAAAGTTGACGATGAATGTCAGCTGGTTTGATGTTTCTCGCATTCAAAAAACGGATAACAGACCGTATCTCACAGTTGGCGGGGTGCTCGATCACTTTAACCATTTCAACTGATCACAACTAACCACACACACACGGACTGAAGCTCTGAAACTGCATGCACAGCTTGCCTGAGGACTGAAGAAGAAAACACGCATGCGCAAAATAACGATTGCAGCGATGCGACAGCTATAATTGAAAATGGAACTTACTTTAAGAACACGCCTCGTACAATCAAGTGAACCTCCCTCTCCTAGCCGAAGTGATGTGTAAAATGGATGAAAAAGAATGTTAATCTGAGTTAGAAATAAAAAGATATTTATAATTCTACTTATTTTCCTATTAGTAAATTGAATTATTTTGTGTACTCATTTGGCAGGAAATCTTTCTCTGCATTATGAATACACACACGCACACGCAGAAATAATTATCTAACCGCAACTGCCCGCGACGAAAACCAATCTAACAACACAATCGCTCTGCGCATGCGTGTGGAACGTAGAATTCTTATACTATGACAAATGAAGTAGTTTTCATACACAGGTAGTAAGAACCTACTTTCTTCCACTGCTATTACGCTTGAACAGCCAATTGAAGCAATTTTACTTAACCCACTTGTATCTCTGTGATTGTGGCTACGTCGTTTAACTCATTAAAACCAGCACGGACGAAGACATATACAGAGTGTGCGGCAAATTCCTCTGAATTACAACTCACGAAACAATAGAGACACGGAAATCAAACACTCTTTAATTCCAATAAACCAAATTTTACAGGAGAGAGGAAAAACTTATCGTCTATCTCACTAACTTTAAATATTATACACTTACCTTTTAATATTGTGTAACATTACAATCTTCATCAATTAAATACTTCAAAACATAAAAAATTGTTTACATTATCTTACGCTACAATTTGAAATAAACACTGCTGGAGTTAGTGGTTTTCTGACTTCCACAGTGTATGAATTAAGAAAAGTGAATAAATATGAGTCATGTGAAGAAAAAAGATAAGTATATCGTAATTCTCTTATGAAACATTGGAATATACAAGAAAATGGGAGTTTATTGTTAAGATTAACATTGCTACATTTTTTTAAATTTCAAATATATAAGACAGAAGATCACAAATTACCATAAAGCACATCAAAATACACAAAATAAAACCACAAACAATATTAGAATGTTAACACAGTCTCATTCATGTTACAGATCCTGTTTTTTTCTCTCATTCTCATGTTCTTCCTGTGCATCTAGATTCTGGATTATTACTATTCGCAAACAGAGTTTGGTAATTCATCCTACTTTCCTCAGAAATAAACTGTATTAAATTTTGCAAGTACTTTCGCTTTCTTCTTTCAATGGCAATGCTGAATTGTACTTTAGTTGACTGGGGAATGATGCATCTGAATTGCGTTTGTGGAAGTTAAATCGACTCCATATTGTGTCTTTCATAGTCTTACTTACATGGATTTCATAGATTTTTGTGACATTCTGAATATCATATCACTTTACTCAGCTGGTTGAGAGATGGTGCTGCCACCTACCGGGAAATTAAGCTTGTAATGCAAAAACTCTCTTATTCAATGCAGTAAGTGGAGTTCTGACTTCCACGAGTTAACAGCCTCCAGAATACAGATGAATGTCAATTCTTTTTCACGCATACATACATTTTCATGACAGAAAAGTTATATAACCCACAGTTTTAAGGGGAGAGGATGTTATTTTTTGGTGAAAAATGAGTAAATTTAAAAAAAAATCTTTAAAACACTCTGTGATATGCGTGTAATGCATAGCATAACATGTTGTGGGTATTTGTGCCCTTATCGGATGTTGAGTCGCAATTTTTAAACTTCCTGCGTTACGGATTTTTAAATCACTCGCCCACTTTTATTGTTGTTTCTGATAAATTAAATTAAAAAAAAATCTTTAAAATACTCTTTGATATGTGTGAAACGCATTGCATAACATTTGGTGGGTATTTGTGCCCTTATCAGATGTTGAGACGTCATTTTTAAACTTCCTGCGCTATGGATTTTTAAATCACAGGCCCCCTTTTATTGGTTTCCAGTAACTTCACTTTCTTTGCTACATAGCCAGACAAAAAGGGATATAATTTCTGAACTATTAAAGATACATGCATGAAATTTAGAACACACATTCTTTAGACTATTAGGAAACTTTTCTCTGTAACATAATTTTGTGAATTGATTTCATTTTAAAAATATGTCCGTTGGTTTGCAAGAAAGGTAATCAGAAAATTGTTATTAAATTTTAATTGTTTATTTTACAAACGTAGGGACTAATATCAAAATTCTGTTACAGGCAGTTTGTAGAACATGCTTTTGCAAATACATTGCAAAAAACTGTTTGAATCTATCTTTAAAAACGGTTTAGATATATCGGTTTTAGTACAATCCTGCATTGGGTACATTTTTTTTTTTTTTTTTCAAATTTGGGCCCCCAAATATTTTTTTTTTTTCAAAATATTTATATTTGGTTGAGTTGCTACAGGTATGAGCTCTCTACACACAAAATATTAATATTTTACACCAAATAGGAAACAAGTTTTAAAAAGTACCATCCTTTCCCCTTAAAGACAGAGAGATTTGCAGTAAAAAAAAACTCATTTTTCACAGGAATTTGGTCTCTGTATAAGCATCAGGGGCTTTGACACAAGTATAGGGACAAAAGTGAAACAACTCTTTTGAAGGAGTCGCCTTAAACTTTCGGTAGAAGCTGCATATATTTTATTCTAAATCTCTTAATGAGAATTTTTCACGTTAAGTTAGGGTATGTACAGATAGAAATTGCGCAAGGTGTACGTCCTTGTAGAATTCAGCCTGATGTTCCACATCAAGTCTTGCAAAAAGTGATGGGAGAGCTTATCAGAGAGTAACAGACCGGAATTCATTGTCCGCCAACAGCAATGTTAACTGTATTTAAATGAGTTCTCACTCAAAATAACTCATCTGTCCCTTTTTGCAGGGCACGTGACGAGCATACTGGTCGGCCAGCGCCCTGGGCAAGGCTGTGTTGTCCAGTCTGCGGCGTAATACGACACACCTTGCCAAGTGCGAAGAAAAACCCGACAGGGGCGCTCGCATTTAAGTTGCCTCTGTCTATAGGTTATCAGTTATTCTGTGGTATAGGAAGCCAGTTACCTGACCAGTAAACGTGCAGCTACAATAATAATAATAATAATAATAATAATAATAATAATAATAATAATAATAATAATAATCATCATCATCATCATAATCAAATTCAAGCACTATACCTAGTGGTCTGTTGCGGTCTCGATGGTCTCACTACTTACTTACTTACTGGCTTTTAAGGAACCCGGAGGTTCATTGCCGCCCTCACATAAGCCCGCCATTCGTCCCTATCCTGAGCAAGATTAATCCAGTCTCTATCATCATATCCCATCTCATTCAAATCCATTTTAATATTATCTTCCCATCTACGTCTCGGCCTCCCCAAAGGTCTTTTGCTCTCCGGCCTCCCAACTAACACTCTATATGCATTTCTGGATTCCCCCATACGTGCTACATGCCCTGCCCATCTCAAACGTCTGGATTTAATGTTCCTAATTATGTCAGCTGAAGAATACAATGCGTGCAGTTCTGTGTTGTGTAACTTTCTCCATTCTCCCAAAATATTTTCCTAAGCACCTTATTCTCAAACATCCTTAACCTATGTTCCTCTCTCAACATGAGAGTCCAAGTTTCACAACCATATAGAACAACCAGTGATATAACTGTTTTATAAATTCTAACTTTCAGATTTTTGGACAACAGACTGGATGACAAACTCTTCTCAACTGAATAATAACAGGCATTTCCCATATTTATTCTGTGTTTAATTTCCTCCCGAGTATCATTTATATTTGTTACTGTTGCTCCCAGGTATTTGAATTTTTCCACCTCTTCAAAGGATAAATTTCCAATTTTTATATTTCCATGTCGTACAATATTCTCGTCACGAGACATAATCATATACTTTGTCTTTTCGGGATTTACTTCCAAACCTATTTCTTTACTTGCTTCAAGTAAAATTCCCGTATTTTCCCTAATCGTTTGTGGATTTTCTCCTAACATATTCACGTCATCCGCATAGATAAGCAGCTGATGTAACCCGTTCAATTCCAAACCCTCTCTGTTATCCTGGACTTTCCTAATGGCATACTGTAGAGCAAAGTTAAAAAGTAAAGGTGATAGTGCATCTTCTTGCTTTAGCCCACAGTGAATTGGAAATGCATCTGACAGAAACTGACCTATACGGACTCTGCTGTACGTTTCACTGAGACACATTTTAATTAATCGAACTAGTTTCTTGGTAATACCAAATTCAATAATATTATCATATAAAACGTCTCTCTTAACCGAGTCATATGTCTTTTTGAAATCTATTAATAACTGATGCACTGTACCTCAATGGTCTCATACCATTTTTTAACGGTCCTCCAACAGATCGTTGTCCAGAAGAGCGGTAATGTAGCACAGCCTTTGACCATCTTTCTGTTCGAATTCTCTCGACATGCTGTTTCCAATTAACTCTATAGATCTGAAGAAATTTTAATATAGGTTGGACGTTCAATTCTTCCAAAAATTTATATATTTCGTTTTCTATTCCAAAGTGTGTATCGCGCCATTTTCCTCATGAATTTAATTTCGTTGGTAGTTATACGTTGAACATCTTGTTTAGTCAAAGTCCAGGCTTCTTGATTCATAGACTAAAGTAGGTCGTGCTAAAATGTTGTACATCTTTAATATTTTGTGTTTTTGTACAGAAGTTGCAAAAACAAAAAACCCCGACCGACCCTTGTAGCTGATTCAGAGCCTTATTAATTACAGAGCACGATAGACTGGTAACTAAGACTTTCGTGGTTCGAATCCTGTCAGGAAAGAAAACTTTTTTTTTGTTCCTTATTCAAATTTATTCCCAATACTTTTCGATTGCAGCGATATTCTACTACTTAATTAACTTATTATTTTCAGAACATGAATTTTACCAGCAACCGAAATCAGTTAGTAAGTCTATCAGTCTGTCGGTCGGTTAGTATGTCAGTCTGTCGGTCGGTTAGTCTATCAGTATGTCGGTCGGTTAATCTATCAGTCTATCGGTCGGTTAGATTACCAGTCTGTCGGTCGGTTAGCCTATCAGTCTGTCGGTCGGTTAGCCTATCAGTCTGTCGATCGGTTAGCCTATCAGTCTGTCGATCGGTTAGCCTATCAGTCTGTCTGTCGGTCGGTTAGCCTATCAGTCTGTCGGTCGGTCAGGCAATCAGTCTGTCGATCGGTTAGCCTATCAGTCTGTCGGTCGGTTAGCCTATCAGTCTGTCGGTCGGTTAGCCTATCAGTCTGTCGGTCGGTTGGCCTATCAGTCTGTCGGTCGGTTGGCCTATCAGTCTGTCGGTCGGTTGGCCTATCAGTCTGTCGGTCGGTTGGCCTATCAGTCTGTCGGTCGGTTAGCCTATCAGTCTGTCGGTCGGTTAGCCTATCAGTCTGTCGGTCGGTTAGCCTATCAGTCTCGGTTAGCCTATCAGTCTGTCGGTCGGTTAGCCTATCACTCTGTCGGTCGGTTAGCCTATCAGTCTGTCGGTCGGTTAGCCTATCAGTCTGTCGGTCGGTTAGCCTATCAGTCTGTCGGTCGGTTAGCCTATCAGTCTGTCGGTCGGTTAGCCTATCAGTCTGTCGGTCGGTTAGCCTATCAGTCTGTCGGTCGGTTAGCCTATCAGTCTGTCGGTCGGTTAGCCTATCAGTCTGTCGGTCGGTTGGCCTATCAGTCTGTCGGTCGGTTAGCCTATCAGTCTGTCGGTCGGTTAGCCTATCAGTCTGTCGGTCGGTTAGCCTATCAGTCTGTCGGTCGGTTAGCCTATCAGTCTGTCGGTCGGTTAGCCTATCAGTCTGTCGGTCGGTTAGCCTATCAGTCTGTCGGTCGGATAGCCTATCAGTCTCGGTTAGTCTATCAGTCTGTCGGTCGGTTAGCCTATCAGTCTGTCGGTCGGTTAGCCTATCAGTCTCGGTTAGTCTATCAGTCTGTCGGTCGGTTAGCCTATCAGTCTGTCGATCGGTTAGCCTATCAGTCTGCCGGTCGGTTAGCCTATCAGTCTGTCGGTCGGTTAGCCTATCAGTCTCGGTTAGTCTATCAGTCTGTCGGTCGGTTAGCCTATCAGTCTGTCGGTCGGTTAGCCTATCAGTCTGTCGGTCGGTTAGCCTATCAGTCTCGGTTAGTCTATCAGTCTGTCGGTCGGTTAGCCTATCACTCTGTCGGTCGGTTAGTCTATCAGTCTGTCGGTCGGTTAGTCTATCAGTCTGTCGGTCGGTTAGCCTATCAGTCTGTCGGTCGGTTAGTCTATCAGTATTTCGGCTGGTTAGTCTATCATTCAGCCTAAACTAGTTTGTGTCAGTCTGATAGCCATTCAGTCGTTCTATAAGTAAACCTGTCAATCAACATATACTGTACGAGCAAATAATCATGTCAATCCCTCAGTAAGCACGTTATTCATTCGATCAATCGGTCAGTCAATCGATCTTTCGGCCTGTCCTCCAGAGAGCCTGTCTTTTAGTCCACCTGTCAGTCATCCGATCGGCCAATCAATTAGTGAGTAAGTGTTTGTGTAATTCGTCAGGCACTGCGGACACATGTTTGCATATTACGATTTATCGGTCACATGTCGATCACATTTTTTAATCAGGTCGCGCTCGCGCGAGCTGCCCGCATGTCATAATTACAGCACGTGATCTGACAGATCTCCGCTTACCGGAAGTGGCCTTGCTAATGACCGGCCAAGCGTCCAATTCCTTGTCCTCCTCGTTTCTGGAAAAGCTCACATGTCCACTACCCGTATCGTCGAAATTTGACACCAACTGTCGGCATGGAGACAAATTCAGCAGCAGCATAACTTAATTGTTCCGTGACGAATCACCCTTCTTTTGTTCCTGCAAATGTCCCTCTTCCTGTCTCTGTCAATTTTAATGAACTGAAACAAAATGTTAAGCATCTGATGAAGGGAAGGAACAACTTACTGTACCGCAGAACAAAGTGTTTGTGGGTTCGATTCCTAAGACAAAGGATTTCTTATCTCAACCACTTCCCGGATGACTTCGAGATCCATCTAACCTCTAAACTGTTACATCCCACCCAATAATTTTATTTAGCAATTAAATGCGTCTTTCAATTATAGCGGGTTCCTCTAGAGTCGGTGAAATAATCTGGATTATATCATACGGAGTGTAATAAAATACAGATTGGAAGACGAGACATGGCAAGTGAGCTGTGGAAGAAAGGAAGGAATGAACTATCAGAAATACAGTTTGTTCCATGATGGTTAATATTATACCAATCTACTGACAGGGAAGTTCATCTAAGACTGAAACCTACCTTCCCCCTCCTTACTCATTGGCAGGGTTGCCAGATTCTCTCACCAGGAATCGAGAACATGGACATTACGACGAAGTGAAGAGAAGCGAATAGAAGCATTTGAAATGTGGATATGGAGAAGAATGGAACGTGTGAAGTGGACAAACAGAATAAGAAATGAAGCTGTGTTGGAAAGCGTGGGTGAAAAAAGAATGATGCTGAAACTGATCAGGAAGAGGGAAAGGAATTGGTTGGGTCATTGGCTGAGAAGAAACTGCCTACTGAAGGATGCACTGGAAGGAATGGTGAACAGGAGTAGAGTTCGAGGCAGAAGAAGATATCAGATGAGAGATGACATTAAGATGTATTATATTGATCACATTAGGAGACAAAGAGAAAGGGATCAAACAGAAAAGATTGGAGAAAGCTGAGTTTGCGGTGAAAGACCTGCCCTTGGGCAGAACACAGAATAAATGAATGAATGAATGAATGAATTATTAGGTCTAATAATTAAAAATATTATAGATATTACAAACATAAGAACCAATATAATAAATCGATTAATGTTTATATCCCCATCCATATAATCATCACCATACAAAATAACTGAAGAAGAAATAAAAAAAAAAACAAAACCTATAAATATTAAGTATATTCAATCAAATAAAAATGTTATAACAACAGATCCAGAATTAAAGCTAATGATATCCTATTCAATAATAGTACATTATGCAACGAGCCTATAATGGTAGTAATTAAGACGCAAGTATGATTGTTTATGAAACGAGCGCAAGCGAGTTTCATAATTTTCATACGAGCGTCTTAATTACCATTATAGGCAAGTTTCATACGACTTTTTACGCTCGACCATATTTCTAACTTGAAATTATTCAGAAGTATTCATGTTATGGTTATGTAAGTGAGGAGTGGAACTGACCTGAATTGTGAGATGTGCGCAGATGCGAAAGTATTGCTTTTTTCCGAAACTCGAATGTAATTGACCTTGATATAATCTAGAGAATAACATGAAGATTAGGCTTGATATAACCTGGAAATTGATTTAGAATTGAAAAACGAGATGACAGACTGAATTTGTTTGAATATTATTTACAATTAACGCTAATTATTATAGTAACAGAACATAACCTTCTGCGACAGTATTGGATTTCCAGCCTCCGTGACTTTTCGCTAAGTGTCTTTCGATTGCATATCCGAGAATAATCGATACTTGCGGTTTCATAATGGTGATTTCTCATTGGCTGAACAACTGAATTATAATGAATAGGCGTACTTTAATGAGGTGCATTAAAGGCCTACTACCAGGTGTATAATCACTACATTCCGGCATGGTCGAGCATAAAATAAATTATATCATTAATAATTAATAAATGAATGGCATAAACGTAACCCAATGCAGAATATACTTGAAAACAATACGGATACAATACAACGCAATTTAACATAATACGTAACAGGTTTGTGAAGAAACAGCAAGACGAAATTGCACGTAGATTGTAATTTTCGTTAAAAGAAAAATTACCAATATATTTAAAATCACTGTTGAATTTGGAACTGTAAAAATTTAAAATATGGAATTTACATTATATTTATGTATTAAAATAACTTATATGTGGTCCACACCTGTGGAGTAACGGTCAGCGCGTCTGTCCGCGAAACCAGGTGGCCCGGGTCCGAATCCCGATTGGGGCAAGTTACGTGGTTGAGGTTTTTCCGGGGTTTTCCCTCAACCCAATACGAGAAAATGCTGGGTAACTTTTGTGCTGGACCCCGGACTCATTTCACCGGCATTATCACCTTCATTTCATTCAGACGCTAAATAACCTAGATGTTGATACAGCGTCGTAAAATAACCCAATAAAATTTAAAAAAAAATTAAACTTATATGTGGTAAAAATTACAATCCAGGTGTGATGGATTAAAGCCATATATTCCGTTAGTTTGCCATGCGGAGAAAACAATATCTGTAAGGGGAAATTCATTGCCACCAGGAATATTGAAATATTGATCAGCGGTAATGGTGAGTAGCAGAGATAAATTTTAGTAATAAATAAGGCATCGTGTAAATTATTAACTACAAATGAAACAATTCAATTTTATTCATATACTAGCCGTACCTGTGCGCTCCGCTGCACCCGTTAGAAATAAATATAAAGTAATTACATAATTAAAATAGGACATTTGATCCAGGGAACATTCGTGTTTGATAGAAGGATAAATCGTTTAATATGTTACTTAATTTAAATTGCATCCAAATAATTAAAATGCGATCATTTTGGTCCAGAGACCACTCATTGGTGCAATGACAATTCCTTTAACATGTTTCTAATTTTTATTACATGCAACCATAGTTTAATGGACATTAACATCTTTTAGATTTAATGTGTATACTTTATATTACTTGTTATAGGTTTCCATTGAATTATGGTAATAACTTAATTTTAACCCTTGTTTTCTACGTATTCAGTAAATGGCTTTTCGCCCACTATGGTTCTCAACCCTTCAAATAACTTAAATTATACTATATAATATTACATTACATATATTATATTATATTATATTATATTATATTATATATTATATTATATTATATTATGTTATATCATATCATATTATATCAGAAGTTACTGTAATAACATTATAGCATTATGTCCATCTAGAGAAACTACACTTTCCAATGGTGAAATAATAATTAATTATACAAATCGGTTAATTTAGCTTCCGATATTACTTCATACAAACACAGAAACATTCTCTGTAGGCTATCTTTCATAGCTTTCGATTTTTGCTGTCCAAGGCCCCTTATAGACGAAGTAATTTGTTTTTTATTTCATTATACGGCCTTAGATGGCAGTTATTTTTAATTTTAAATCTCATTTATCTCATTAAATATCAGTCCTATCAAAAGTTTTCAAGTAATAAAACTTATCGAAAATTATTTTTAAAGAAACTTTTGTTATGTAACATTTTTCACAAAAATCAATAATAAGCGAGATATTTCGATTTATTTAATTCAGGCCCCCTTATAACCCCCCTTTTAAATAATGTATTTTGAATGCCATACAGCCTATAATCTAAGTTACAACGAACATAATTTATATTCCAATTTTCATCGAAATCCGTTCATCCATTATCGCGTGAAAAAGTAACAAACATACAGACAGACAGACAGACAGACAGACAGACAGACAGACATACAAACAAAAATTTCAAAAAAGCGATTTTCGGTTTCAGGGTGGTTAATTATATATGTTAGGACCAATTATTTTTGGAAAATCGAAAACTACCAGAAAAATGTCAGCTACAGATTTATTATTAGTATAGATATTAATTACCATTTTTATGTATTAGTGATTCCATGTTTAGTTGCTAATTTTCTGAATTTGTACTTCATATTATTGAGGTTTTGAACGCGCAGAAGAGAGATCGTAAACCAAGTTTAAAACAGAGACTACGAACTCGCATATAATTACATGACTATATTCGTAGTTACACAGCTGTTGCATGAAACAAAATGGGGGCCATAATCTATTCCTAGAATGACAGGAGAGCTAGTGCGCATGCTTCGAGATCACAGCCTTCTTTATACGCCTCGACTCGAAGCAATGAGGCATCGTCATAGCGACAATGACTTCAGCTGTTTCAAATAAATGACTGCGAATTAATATTTGTCGCTTATTTCCAATTGAATATGTCACAAAGAAGTTACTAATTACAAAAATAAGAGCTGATAGTGTAATAATACGAGAATTTGAGCAAACTAATTATGCCGGGGGAAAAGGGAAGGGGTTGTAGTAGGGATGGATACCGCTAAAATATTAGCAATTGTCGTGAGTGCATTAAGCATGCATGACGGAGTGCTATTACTCAAAGTGTCAGGTCCCACGCCAAATAAATCCATAAAACTTATTTTCGCTGTCATTCTCTTCCACCCTCTTAATTCCAAGTGCCACCCTCTACCCCCTTACTCTCATTGCTATACCCAGCCCACAGCCGTTAAAAAAATAGCGCCTTGAGAACGAGAAAGCTTAGCTGTGAGTGGCTTTGGATATTGTCACCGGAACTGACGTCATGATTAATCGACTAGGACAGGAGGCCGTGGCGCAGAGCGTTGCGCCATTGTTTCCACACGACGTCAGTTTCTTGGTATCGCACTCCTTTCTGTAGCGAGACGCCCTAGAGTTGTATTTCTTAACCCATTCATTGTTTTTTTTTCTCAATTTTTTTTTCTGTAAATTTCTTCGGGTTATTATACTGTAGTTTTCGAACCCCACAAATACTGAAAGAACCTTTCGCGATGTTTTAGTGGTTTTGATTATTTTTCAGGTAAATTTCAGGACAATAACTTACAAACACGAGAGTAATAAAGATGACACATTCTTTCTCATTTTTATACATTTTGCGACAGTTTAGTTCCGTTTTCACGTTGAAAATATTACGTTACCGTTTGTTTTTGCGACACTGGTTTTCGTTTACGGCAAACTCTTAAGTCACATGATCGATGTTCTACGCATGCGTCACAATACTAGAAATCGTGATACGGTGATACGACAATCGCATTCGTTTATCGAGAGCAGAATGGCGCAGAAAAAGCTGTGTTTCAGCATGAATGATGACTTAATATTATTGCGTTAAGTTTATTGCACTAATCTCTATGTAAACTTGAATCTGTGGAAAGATATTCATGAGAAAAGAGCTACTGCAACTGAAAAACCTTTCTACTGCGAGACATTACAGCGCATATGGATCATCTTATAAAACTATGACGGAAATCTGACACTGTAAATTTACAAAAGTAGGCCGGAGGGAAAAAGACCTTTGGGGAGGCCGAGACATAGATGGGAGGGTAATATTAAAATGGATTTTGAGGGAGGTGGCATATGACCACAGTCTAGTATATACAGTCACGAAGCTCAATACGTAGGGAATATGCATCCATAGATAGTTGCTAACGACTAGGGTCGCTACTATCGCCTCATCACAGACAATGTGAAATAGTACCGACACAGTCTATTGTTCCCAGTATTCTCATCACCTCAAGCTTCGTGACTGTATAATATACTAGACTGTGATATGACTGTAGAGACTGGATTAATGATTAATCTTGCACAGGATAGGAACCGATGGCGGGCTTATGTGAAGGCGGCCTTAAAAGCCGTACGTAGTAAGTATATCGTATTATTAAACCTCTAAAATGTATTTTTACTGCAGTTATTAACATTTTTAGCACATATTGCAACAGTTTTTACGCATAGTTGCATGCTTACTTTCAGATTTTTTATTGCATAAAGTTCCGTTGTCTATTTATTAGTATACTGTACAGTGCATACTTTATAATAATAATAATAATAATAATAATAATAATAATAATAATAATAATAATAATAATTTATTACAATGATTTACAATATTCAGTACAGAATTTAAATATGGTCAGTGAAAAATATAACATGGAAATTAATAATGAAAAATCGAAAATCATGTCATTTTGTGGGAAAATCCCTGTACCAAGTAAAATCTGTTTGAACAATAAAATAATAGAAAGAGTAAATACCTTCACTTACCTTGGCTATACACTATCACCTTATGATGAAGTAGATATTGCTGAAAAAATATGTAAATATACTAAAACAATGGGGATCATTAATAAAATCATGAAACCTTCACTAGTACAAAGACACACAAGAATAGGCTTGTATAAAACCTTAGCACAGCCAGTATTAAGCTATGGTAGTGAAGCGTGGACTGTGAAGAATAAAGATGTCAGTAGAATAACAGCAAGTGAGATGAGTTTCATGAGAGCAACAGCTGGATATAGTCGCTGGGATCATAAAAAAATGCAGGAACTTCAAATAGAACCCATTATGCAGTTCATCAGCAAATATCAACTTCAGTGGAAGGGTCATCTCGAACGAATGAATCGATGCAGAATTCCAAAAGCACCGTTTCATTACCATCCATATGGCCAAAGATTTCTAGGCCGTCCAAAGAAGAGATGGACTGAAAATTCTAGTTTGAGACCGTAACAGGCCACTTGGCCTAATACTTGTTAGGAAGATGATGATGATGATGATGATGATAATTTATTTTAGCTGCCAGAATTAAGGCCGTAAGGCCTTCTCTTCCACTCAACCAGCAAAAAGTATACATACATAATTTATGTATGAACACAAAAAATTCAACAATTTGATTTAGAAAAGAGTTAAATGTATACAAGAGTTATTTACGAATTGAACAACAAAATACTATGAACTATTACCGTAATTAAACCCTGAAATACAAACTATGCAACTATACAACTTTAGGTTTCTTTTTAATTTTTGAAATATGTCTATATATAGCACTGTAATTATTTTCTAAATATTTTTTATTTGATATATTTCTGAATTTATTTATATTACACAATACCTTTCATCTCACTTCACTTTATTTTTTATATATTTCCACTTCTGATTATTGTAGTACCTGAATAATGATTCACCACTACCTAAACGAACATGAAATTAAATTGAAGTTGAAAAAAAAAAATTCTGGCTCTCGTCTCTGGTAATTTTCTTATCCTATGAATGCCATATCATCTGTATTTCTGTATGATATAGTGCAGACTTTGACTGTCCTTTTTTATTTTATTGGGTTATTTTACGACGCTGTATCAACATCTAGGCTATTTAGCGTCTGAATGATATGAAGGTGATAATGCCGGTAAAATGAGTCCGGGGTCCAGTACCGAAAGTTACCCAGCATTTGCTCCTATTGGGTTGAGGGAAAACCCCGGAAAAAACCTCAACCAGGTAACTCGCCCCGACCGGGATTCGAACCCGGGCCACCTGGTTTCGCGGCCAGACGCGCTGACCGTTACTCCACAGGCGTGGGCTCTTTGACTGTCTTCTTGTTACTAGTAGGCGTAAATTTCCAGTTGAGCACTTCAGATGTTTTATGAAATTTCCCTTCAATTCCCTCTCCTTTCCTAATATTTCCTATGAATTAAAAAAAAAGTCTCCCTCTAACCTCAATTCCACCTCTCCTTACAATTTCTAATTCTCACCTTCGTCTTCAACTCTCTGTATAGTCTATTGGCCGGAGATTTAACAATGTTATTTAAATGGAAATCTCAGGCAATAATCAGCCCATCACAATTTCTCAGCTCATTTACACCACTATCTTCCTGGAAATGCGTCGGCACTTCTGGTCATTTCATCTAGTGTTTCGTTTCCATTAAAAACATCTCGCTTATTCTCACACAGTTCAGCCATTCCCTCTTGCCAATAACACTGCTACAGAAAAGAATAATAAAAATAAGCTTATGTCTTAATAAGCCTTTTGATTATCCCTCAGAAATGTTGTATTCTGAATTTAAAGTATGTGATATCCATCAAATTTATAACAATGTGTTATCCAATTTCGTACATAAAAAACGAAATATATTAATGTGGGGCTCGGACGTAAAACATGGTAACTGACATTTTGGTCAAAAATGAGATATGTAGTGTATAATATGGTATCTTACATTCTGCGTCTAATTCAACAGTTAGTTTTCCATATATTTTAATGTTGTCTATCATCTGATATCTTCTTCTGCTCGTAATTTTTCTCCCATTCGCCATTCCTTCCAGTGCATCGTTCAGTAGGCAGTTTCTTCTCAGACAGTGATACAGACAATTCCTTTTTTTTCTTTTCCTATTAAGTTACAGAATCATTCTTCTTTACCCAATCTTTCAAAGCTTTCTGCCCAAGAGCAGGTCTTTCACTGCAAACTCGGTATTCTCCAATCTTACCATTTTCCGCCTTCATCTTAGTCTCCGCATAGGATTCATATACCTTAATGTTGTCTATCATCTGATATTTTCTTTTGCCCCAAACTTTTTCCCATGTACCATTTCTTTCAGTGCATACTTTAGCAGGCAGTAGGCCTACTTGTTTATGTAAGAAAACAATGAAATATATATAATATTGAATTATTGAAAAATAGAAGAACAATTAGTCTGAACACATTAAGGGTGAAAAGGAAAAATTCTAAACTATAAAAGTTAGATTTTTACAATTTTACCATAGGTATTCTGGTAATGTGGTAGAGAAGGCCTGATGGCCTTAACTCCGCCAGAATAAATAAATAAATAAGTAAATAAGTAAATAAATAAATAAATAAATAAATAACTAACTAACTAAATAACTAACTAAATAACTAAATAACTAACTAACTAACTAACTAACTAACTAACTAACTAACTAACTAACTAACTAACTAACTAACTAACTAACTAACTAACTAACTGAATGAATGAATGAATGAATAAATAAATAAATATGTGTACACTAATACTATAACTAAAGGACTCACAAAAATTTGTCCTTGGTCGCTCTCATGTTTCAAAGTTATGGGCAAGTTTACATTTTTGGGGGAGCGAGTAACTCAAAGTCCTTTTCGTAACAATTTTTTTTTCTCATAATTTGTGAATGGGCTCTCCACACATATACTTCTTTAAATAGCCCTGGGTTTCAATGTAGATTTATTAGATAGCCAATAGAATTTTTTAAATGTTGCATATTTTTTATTAGAAATAAACAAATAATAAGAAAGTGAAAAAATATATACTGATTGTATTTACCAGAAAACCCAGAGCTAGAGCTGTTTTTATTCGCTACATATCTGTGAATTTATATACCAAGTTAGAACTGTCTATTATATGTCACAGAATCTGCTTCGCAAGGAGAATTTTATAGAAATGATTAATTCTGAAAATTTGAAGTGTGTGAAGACAACAATGAATGATTTGAATACGTCATTACTCATATTAAAATCCTCCTGGTTCAACCAGTGAACCTATAGGAATATTTAACAATCATAGTAGCGCGGTATATTGAAACAGATGTGAATGAAAATGCAAATAAATCCGAAATGGCTCAGTACACTGCAAAACTGAGCGTGTCTCAGGTGTAATTTAAAGCATCCCGGAATTTTCAAAATTGGCGTATGGACTTTAAAAATGGCGATACCTTACCGGTGGTGATACTTTTTAATAGAGGAAAATATGCAGTATTTTATAATGTCAAAAAACAAAATTGTGATTTTTGAGAAATTTTCTTGAAAATTCACTCCTGGTACCCTTAATCGAATAACTCATAACCTGACTTTTAAAGGTTTTACTGAATCATCGAGCTCAAGGAACCAGAAGTTAGCCTACTACAGTACGATTATTTAGTCCTGACAGTCCCCGGCGATCTGCGCCTGGGTCAGGCGAGTCCATTTAGTTACGCCAAGGGGTGTTTGGGTTATTCACTCGCTTGCCTTCTGAGCGATCGGATGTCATGCGTGCGGTAGAGCGGTATGTTTCCAGTACAATTAAGCTGTATTGCATTCCTTTACCGACCGCTCGCCCTTGTATCTACTCTGTAACTCTCCCCACTCCTCCTATTACTTCCTCTCTTTCGCGTCGCTGAGCTGTGAGGACTGAACAATCGGTCTATATCAGACCTGCACAAACAGCGCTCAACGAGCGCGGGAGAGCGGTGTTTACCGCTCGCCGAAACGGAGAGGAAGATACGTCAGAATGACATAGACTTGCTATAGGTAGAAGAGAGGGAAACGACCACTCAGCTATCTAGTGGAGTGCAGTGTGTAGGCCTATTCTCAGTAACTGTTTCACGTTGCTTACCTACTGCTACAGAACAGTATGGAGGAATCTAAAAGACGGAACATAACATTTAACATTTAACGATCTTCAATGTGACCTAAGGGCTAAAGATCGTTTGAATAATACTATACTACTAACCTGGTTGAGTTTTACAAGACTAAACATTAGCAATAATATCCACGACTACACAGGCTGGCTGTGAAAATGATTTCTATGTTTAGCTCAACATTTATATTTGTGAGCAACTGTTTTCTATAATCAATTTTTAATAAAGGCAGAATCGAACATCTGTAACTGATGTTTTATTACGATCGGTAGGCTACTGTTCCTTTCAGCTGCCAACAGCACAAAACCCCGTTTTGATGTAGGTTACTGATAAATAAAAATATAACAAAATGATATTGTACATTTAAGTAGCTAAAGAATTTCTATTACTTCTGTAAAATAAATACCTATTTCTTTACTTACTTACTTACAAATAGCTTTTAAGGAACCCGAAGGTTCATTGCCACCCACACATAAGCCCGCCAGCGGTCCCTATCCTGTGCAAGATTAATCCAGTCTCTATCATCATACCCCACCTCCCTCAAATCCATTTTAATATTATCCTCCCATCTACGTCTCGGTCTTTTTCCCTCCGGTCTCCCAACTAACACTCTATATGCATTTCTGGATTCGCCCATACGTGCTACATGCCCTGCCCATCTCAAACGTCTGGATTTAATGTTCCTAATTATGTCAGGTGAAGAATACAATGCGTGCAGTTCTGTGTTGTGTAACTTTCTCCATTCTCCTGTAACTTCATCCCGCTTAGTCCCAAATATTTTCCTAAGCATCTTATTCTCAAACACCCTTAACCTATGTTCCTCTCTCAGAGTGAGAGTCCAAGTTTCACAGCCATACAGAAGAACCGGTAATATAACTGTTTTATAAATTCCTAACTTTCAAATTTTTGGACAGCAGACTGGATGGTAAGAGCTTCTCAACCGAATAATAACACGAATTTCCCATATTTATTCTGCGTTTAATTTCCTCCCGAGTGTCATTTATATTTGTTACTGATGCTCGAAGATATTTGAATTTTTCCACCTCTTCGAAGGATAAATTTCCAATTTTTATATTTCCATTTCGTACAATATTCTGGTCACGAGACATAATCATATACTTTGTATTTTCGGGATTTACTTCCAAACCGATCGCTTTACTTGCTTCAAGTAAAATTTCCGTGTTTTCCCTAATCGTTTGTGTATTTTCTCCTAACATATTCACGTCATCCGCATAGACAAGAAGCTGATGTATCTGCATTCCGCTCATGAGCTGTGAGCCGGCTCGGAGAGCGCAAACCTTGTGCAGGCCTGGTCTATACTCTATCTCACATACAAATCCCCTTACAAATTCCACGATTTTCACTCAGAAATCGCCAGAACTACCTATTCGCTAGTTTTTCTCCATTTGTTTCATAATTTTTGCTCCAGGAAAAATACTAGTCTTTTACGAAAGTACTCGTTTTTTATTCACCCATTTAGAGTGGTAACGTGGCTGATTGTGGGATAGCCAAAATTTCAACAAGTTATTATAAATATTAGTTTCCTAATACAAAAAAAAAATTAGTGACCTTTCAACACCAGTATAAATTAGTCACTCCACTTGCTGTATTAACCTTCGATAGAGAAATCTGTCGGAGCTCACAAATGTGACACTGCTGCGTCATAAATCGTTGTTGCTCTGAAAGAGTACAGGCGCTCTCTTTCTGTGTTCTATCTTGAAACTGTCGCTAGTTTTTTTCTTCGTCCTCCCCCCCTCCCCATGACTTGCAGCCCCCTTCGCAGCAACTGTGTAAGACTATGCAGGGCTGTTCTTGACAGAGACAAGCCAGGAGTACTGATGACTGTACATTCTTTAAACATAAAAAATGATAACTTGCAGTAATATATAGTCAAGTTATTGACTCCGGCGAAGAAGACCGAAATATGCAATTCACATGAAGGACTTTGCCGCCTTGCACAGAGTTGCAAAAATTTTGCATATTGTCAAATTCGTGGCTCCTTCAGGTTTACTTCGTTACTACAGAAAGTGCAAAGAGATAACTTATGTATATTCTGCAAAATGACTTTTATGCAGATTTTTACGAAAACATGTTTTCAGTTTTTTTAATAATACAGGATATTAAAACATTAGTATTATCAAAAGATTATATGAAGCAATAGGTTACCGGTCATTTTCTATATCTTTAATTAGGATTATTTAGTTATTATGGAGAAATGGCGGATGAAACGGAAGTATCCAGAAATCTCCTGAGATGGTATCATAAGCATAAGCACAAAGCATGGACCGACATCAGTGCTAGATTAGTGACACCATCATATTTAGGCAGAGATGATAATATTAGGAAGTTTAAATGCAGAAAAAGAACGGACGTGGCAAAATTTTCCTTTGTTAACCGCACAATAGTAGACTGGAACAGCTTACCTGCGGCAATCTTTCAGGGTGGTCCTCTTAAAATCAATACATTTAAGGAAAGGTTGATAAGATTAGACTGAAAATTTAATTGTAGGTGCAATGTAATTATCTAAGTTATGACATGCAATTAATTAAGTTGATATGTAATTAATTAAGGTGACTTGTTAGACGTACTTATAAGTTAGGTTTATAGTAGGTGTTATAGCATAGTTTTTATTTATAGTCCTAGGTTTATTGTATTTATTTATTTATAATTAAATTTACGTTTATTTATTTTTTTATTTGCTGTAATTATTGTAATTTTATTACTGTAATTATTGTAATGTTATTATAGTATATTATAATTTGTGTCAGTGAAGCTTTAGAGTTTATAGTGGCAGTGCAAAGTATTTGACCAGTGAACTGTGTCGTAGTTCCAGTGCAGTGAGTGAGTTGACAGCGAAATGAGTGTAGTGTTGAAAGGTACTTGTGCATGTATGAACATATCATACTCGTGGGTTTCAGTTCGAACTTAGGGTTAAGATACAAATTATATTTACTTTAAATGTTACAAGTGATCGTGCTTCATTTAATTTAGAACGTTCCCGGTTATTATTATTATTATTATTATTATTATTATTATTATTATTATTATTATTATTATTATTATTATCATTATTATTACTATTACTATAAATATTAATTATTATTATTAATTTATTAATAATTGTATTTTTATTAGTTATGTATTATTAATTGTATAAATAAATAAATAAATACATAAGATGATGTGGTTCAATATATATATAAAACACCGGGAAACTATTGCACCATAAACCTTCTCAAGATATCAACTTAAAGGCATTTGGTGTTATTCCCGTTCCATTGGCACTACTCCACTATTCATCTACAGTAAGCCTAAACATTGTAGTCCTTATCCAATATACAGAAATAACTGGGAACAATTACACTCTTTCATATTTCTAAGATACCAATTCATAGAAATTACGTGTCATCCCGTTTTCTCTGTCATTTTCCTTTTATTTCTCCATTTATGACACAAGAAAAAAGACAACCGAAGTGCTAATGAATATTATTTCATAGCCTTTTGTTCGAAACACAAGAACATCACCCTTATCGTCGCTGTAACGACTCGTTGCTTGGAGACACATGAACAGAGTCTGAGACAGCGAAAATTAATAACACAGAACAAAGTTGTGTATGGTTATGAAATTGCAAGCTCTTAATTTGTTAGAGTGCTACAGCTTGTTTTATTTCCCCTAACCACATGTTGTACTCGGAGTTCACATAGCTGCAAGTGAACTTACTTTCCTTTCAAACCATCAATCATTCTAACAGCTTACCGACGACGTCTCGGCCTGTGAAGGTAGGTCAGTTCTACCTTTTCTTAATACCTTCAGGTTGTGCTAATACATACTACAGATCTACGTGTATTTTATTTTAAAATTGTAGCAAGAATTACATAGGCCAAATAGAAATGATCGGAACGAAATTCAAATGCAAACTGCTGAGCCATTTATACCGGAACCCACACTTTCTGAAGTCGAAATTGCGATAGAAAATCTGAAAAAGTACAAGTCACCAGGTTTTGATCACATGCCAGCAGAATTAATACAAGAGGGTGGAAGGGAATTATCTAGCGAAATTTATAAACTTGTACTTGCAATTTGGGAAAAGGAAATTGTACCAGAACAATGGAAGAGTCCACAATCGTACCTATTTTTAAGAAGGGGGACAAGACTAACTGTAGTAACTTCCGAGGAATATCACTTTTGTTGACGTCGTACAAAATTTTGTCGAATATCCTTTTGAGAAGATTAACTCCATATGTAGATGAAATTATTGGGGATCATCAGTGTGGTTTTAGGCGTAATAGATTGACTATTGATCAGATTTTTTGTATTCGACAGATAATGGAGAAAAAATGGGAGTATAAGGGTACAGTACACCAGTTATTCATAGATTTTAAAAAGGCGTATGACTGGGTTAAGAGAGAAGTTTTATTTAATATTCTTATTGAATTTGATATTCCCAAGAAACTAGTTCGATTAATTAAAATGTGTCTTAGTGAAACTTACAGCAGAGTCCGTATAGGCCAGTTTCTATCTGATGCTTTTCCAATTCACTGCGGGCTAAAGCAGGAAGATGCACTATCACCTTTACTTTTTAACTTTGCTCTAGAAAATGCCATTAGGAAAGTTCAGGATAACAGAGAGGGTTTGGAATTGAACGGGTTACATCAGCTTCTTGTCTATGCGGATGACGTGAATATGTTAGAAGAAAATCTACAAACGATTAGGGAAAACGCGGAAATTCTAGTTGAAGCAAGTAAAGAGATAGGGTTGGAAGTAAATCCCGAAAAGACTAAGTATATGTTTATGTCTCGTGACCAGAATATTGTACCAAATGGAATTATAAAAATTGGAGATTTATCCTTCGAAGATTTGGAAAAATTCAAATATCAGTAACAAATATAAATGACACTCGGAAGGAAATGAAACCCAGACTAAATATGGGAAATGCCTGTTATTATTTGGTTAAGAAGCTTTTGTCATCTAGTCTTTGTCAAAAAATCTGAACGTTACAATTTATAAAACAGTTATATTACCGGTTGTTCTGTATGGTTGTGAAACTTGGACTCTCAGTTTGAGAGAGGAACAGAGATTAAGGCTGTTTGCGAATAAGGTTCTTAGGAAAATATTTGGGGCTAAGAGGGATGAAGTTACAGAAGAATGGAGAAAGTTACACAACGCAGAGCTGCACGCATTTTATAGTTCACCTGACATAA